>NC_090239.1:0-130000 GCF_024489055.1 Chanodichthys erythropterus | reverse complement strand
AAGAAAAAATGTGACTTTACTTATTTCAGCTCAGTCTGGATTTATGCTTCACTTGCATTAACTTCCTGTCCGTAATAGTCTGTGTTGATGTTTTCCAGCATTTTTAGTTTCCTTTTAAGCTCCACATGAAGAGTGAGAAGAATCACATCCAAACTGTCTGAATCTTCATGAAGTGTTGCGATCTTACTGCCATTTCACAGATTCGCTTCCTGGATTTTTACATCTAACTGGTTCATTGGCTGGAGATTCTAAAGCGCAGATGTTACTGATAATAACTCGTTTAAATTAAACCAATTACCTCTTAACATATTTTTAATGATTTTATTTTCCAATGGTCCACTTGTAATGTTTTTTTAATTGACAGTTGAACTGAAGCAGTAATTTGTCTTCAGGATCGTTTTCCACCCTCTCTCTGACCTTTAGAAATAAATGAAATGCTCAGGAATGCTGGAGTCTGTTCCTCTTCCTCCCGATCACTCCGGAGTGTCATTCACATGTAAATGTGGGCGGTCATATGCTAATGAGCTCATGATGTCAGCGTTGTGATGATCGTTTCAGTAAATTAGAGGCAGTTCTCAGAGTACAATGAACTTTATCTCAAATCAAAATATTCTTCATCTTTTTCCTGACGCGTGACCCTTCAAGAGAAGAAGATCTTCAGATGTCAAAGCAGCGCAGCATCCGCTGTCAGAGTCTAAATATCACGCTGCTTTATTTTTATGTTTGTTGTTGTGTAGAGAAGCTGATGGACAGTAAACGGGTTATTTCTCTTTCCACCGGTTAACCCTAACCTTTACCTGCCAACCTGAAGTCAGCGTCAGCAGCAGTTTAACGATGTTCGTTTGTGCAGTAGCGCGTTCGTTTCTTTACTGAGATGTTTTATGAAAGCAAGTGTTAGATTGTGAAGCGTGATGTGTTTTGATTGACAGCTTCAGTTTGACGGACTGGAGGAGGCCATGTGTGTTTGATTGACAGCGTCTGATTTTTTGTTTTCTTGCTGTTACTCTCTGAATCAGACGCACTTGACAGCATGTTAATTTCTGCAGCGTTATGATGTGATATTAACAGAATAAATGAACGAAGCGCTGAAGGAGCTGCCGTGCCGTCAGATGGTGTGTGTTTTCTGGTATTATGTTGATTGGTTCACTGTCCTGTCAGAAAGTCTCAGCTGGCTGCCGTCCTGCTCGCGTCCGTCTCTGGTTTTATGATCTGTTATTTATGGCCTTCCTCGGCTCGCTCTTTTCGGGGTTGTCGCTACAAATTTGTCCTGAGCTGAGCGCTGGGCTTGTTTGAGGACGGCCGGTCCTCATCTGCATTTGTTCCAATATGTGTTTTAATCAGATGAGAGACCTGATGAAATTGCCCTTTAGATTGATCGCTCTGACATGCCTGCCATCGTAAACCAGAGCGGAGTAACTATCATCTGTGATAGACTGACGCTGTGTGTGTGTGTGTGTGTGTCAGTGCACATGTCGTAAACTGCTGATTGGGGCCTTCTGTGTGTGTAGAGAGATGGAGCCGGTGTGATTTTACGGGTGTTTGTTTTGCTGGTGCGTGATGGTTCCGTCGGACAGCTCTGAAGAGCGCCTGCATTTCTTCTGCTCGTTAGTGTCAAACTGTAAAAGCTCCGAAGGTCCGTCTTGACGAAATGAATTTCCGCTTGTCATGGTTTGTCTGTAAATTAGAATAAAAATGCAGATGGAGGATGTAGCTGCGTGTGTTTGCGTCCACAGAGCAGGAAAAATCTGCCTCTGATCCGAAATGAAATCATTTTCTGTCTCTTGATTGACCACCAGTTGGAGTTATATCAGCGTTTTTCTTTGCTTATCTTTGGCTCTCTGGTGGTCGTGGAACATGAACTAGAACTGACAAAACACCAGACGGCAACAGGTCTGATCTCGCTCTTCACAGACGCACACATCGGGGCTCTGCTAAGAAACAGTCTGATTATTGATTGTAAAACCTAAACTAGACCATGAAATGAATCTTAATTCGGTCTTTTGCACTTGCTTTTGCTTGTGTGGCAAGAGGCTTTCATTGAGAGGAGAGATGTGCATGTAATCTGTGAGCGTTTTACAGTATAAGAGAAGCATCACGTTTTTTTCACTAGCTCAACAGAAAGTCTACCACATGATCCCAGACCGTCCAGCTCTCTCTGTGTGTTTCTAGGGTCTGCAGGAACCTGAAGTGGAGCAGATGTTTGGAGAGCTGCTTCCAGCCATGGCACAGCTGGCACTGAGAGCGCCGAGCCTCTTCACACAGGTACGAGAACCTCCGTGACTCAACACGTCACATCTGACACCGATCGGATATTGTTGCACACGTGTAAACCCAAAAATCTGCACAAGATCTGAATGTTTTCACATCTGTTCTGGTCCACTTTCAAATGTAGTTTTAAATCCGATGCATATCAAGCACTCATTGATTGATCTAGTCTCCGCCCACCGATCCTCCACCAATGAGAACACTCCAGCGCTCAACAAGTGATCTGTGTGTTAAACTAAAGGTTGGACTCGATAGTGTTCCTACCTATTTGACATTGTGTTTCCTGACATTTATATGTGCCTGATTTCATTTGGCCTGTGAATGCTTTATATAAATATATAAATACAATATAGATGTGTCTAAATCCGGGAGATCACTCATATTAATGTTATATATATATATTTGTCCAGCCCTAAATCTGGAGTCCAGTTGTTTCTATGAATTGCAGCGGTCCATTTGCTTCTCTTTTCTGTAGCTTTCGTCAGTCTGTAAAATGCATTCTTCAGATTTCTTGTCAAATCTATTTGTACAGTCAGTCGCAAAGCTTTATCCCGTTTCGGATGTGTTTTGTGTGTTTTCGCTGCATTCACTCAGTCGGCCGACGGTGCCGTCACAGGCATTCCCTCTATAGCTGAGCTGAATGCAGAGTATCTACATCTCTACACGCTCCAGTTTAACCAAGTCATACAGAGATACTGTATCTTCTTTAAGCTGATAATTAATAACTATGCATCACTTATTGTACTTGAGTATCAGAAGTAAAAGTACTGCTCTATTAGGACTGGTGTTTATTTCATTTCCGTTGTTATGCTCCATCCTCTTGTTCCTAAACTCTGTATAATGTGAAAAGCCAAAGATAAATATCCCTGATATGGGAAATCAAATCAGGAGAGCAGTATAAAGCAATCGCTCGTCCAGTACAGGCTTCCATACTAACTTGTCATTGTGGATGAATCGTAATCTCGTAATGTTCACCAGCTCACAGTACACAAACCTCAGCTTGATACAGTTTCTCTGAACCTGTACATTTGCATTGCTGTGGCCCTTTGTTTATAAAGCCACTTTGAGTTCCCACATTTGTCTGTCCGTAGCCGATCCCGCTGCTGAGGACGCAGCGCTGTCGCTCCATCACGCTGTCGCAGGAGCAGGTGTCGAGTCTGCTGGCGAACGCCTTCTTCTGCACATTCCCTCGACGCAGCTCTCGCAGGACGGACTCCAGCAACTATCCTGACATCAACTTCAACAGGTTGTGGATATTATTAATGACATCTCTACTAAAAAACCCCACTAGCCGAGTGACTGAGTATGACACGGCTGCTTAATAAATAACCAAATAAATACATCGACATGAAATATTTGTTTGAGTGTGAAGTGATGCGAGAAGTTTAACATGAACCGTTCATGCAGGTTTGTGTCTCTCCAAACGCTCCGCACAGGGACTGTGATTGTGGATGTGAATATGAAATATTAGACACGGCCTTCCATATGATCTGCTCTGTGTGTTTTGTAGGTTGTTTGAAGGTCCGTCCCCGAAGAAACTGGAGAAACTCAAAACCCTTCTGTGCTACTTTGAACGGATCACGCGGCGCAGTGAGTTTGACTTTGCGTGTCACACGCTCTCATTCATTCGTGGATCGGTCGACTGATGCGTTTGTGTTTTGTTCTCCGAGGGCCCACCGGTCTCATCACTTACACCAGACAGTGTCTGCAGCGTCTGCCCTCGTGGGCGAGGTGAGGTTCATCTTCACTCACTCAATAGTGTTTCTTTTCCCACAAGCCAGTAAACGCTCTCGATGTGGTTTTCAGCTCAGAGAAGCAGTTCAGCAAGCTTCACATCAGCTGTGACGGCACCATAGAGGAGCAGGGCTACGGCATGCTGCAGGTGACCAAAACACCGCCGGGTCAGAGGTCACACCAAAATAAGACATCATATTTGCAAGAACACAGAGAGGAAACACAAGACAATTGTTGCATGATTTTCATTACAATTAAACACTTTTAACCTCATTATTGTAATCCAGAAAATAAATATTCTCATTTTTAGTGCAGTTTTTCTTTTTTATATATAATTCTCATTTTCCTGAGCGGTGATCACTCTGTGTGTGTGAGACTGTTTTATATATGTGTTTTCTGCAGGTGGACTTTGCCAACAGGTTCGTTGGGGGAGGAGTGACCGGTTCTGGTCTGGTTCAGGAGGAAATCCGTTTCCTGATCAACCCGGAGCTCATCGCCGCTCGCCTCTTCACTGAAGCGCTGGAGGACAACGAGTGTCTGATCATCACAGGTAGAACAAACACACAAGGACACGCTGAGACTCCTGTGGGGTTTGTGTTCAGACTGTAATCAGCACTCAAACCCTCAGACCTGCTGAGCGCGAGGACAGAACTGTCTGTCTCTCTGATTGCTGTCTGTCACTGACTGCGCTCGCATGCGCTGCTGAAGATGTGAAAGTGACGTTCACGTTTATATGCGCTGCTTTCCTGGCAGAACCTCAGATGCACTAAAGCGTTTCCTCGTAATCCCTTCAATGGTTTCAGATGTTCCAGAATGCTGCTTTCAGCAAAAATACTTAATTTCTTAAGTGCATGTAAAGGTAGTCCGTGTCCTCTGACGTTTGTGTTAGTGATGATCAGGATTTTATTTATTTTTCCAATTTACATGTAGTTTGAAAGAGTTACTGTTGTTTGGTTCTGTAACCAGTTGGAATGGAACTGTGATGAATGATTCCAGGAAAATTGGCTGATATTCCAAAGAATTTTTGCATGAAACATTTAATAGTTAAATCTATCAAATAATGCATTTTGAGTTCATGGGAACACAAATGACATTATTTTCTTAGAATGATCCATAACTATTATTATTTTCTTGTATTTAGCTTCTTTGTTGATATTTGATGGCTATTTTTGACACAGTGGATCACTGCACAGGACAGAAGAGGTTTTTCACAGGCGCATCATTGAATGAGATCTCATTTTATTCCCACAATTCACCTGCAGTCCACAGATCACTGTGATAACAGCCGCAGGACATCAGTGTGTGTGTGTGAGAGTGTGTGACTGTGTGTGTGTGTGTTTTTGTGACATATCAGGACACAAATGTGTATAATGACACGGGTATTACAAGGAGAGGGTGATTATGCGGACATTACTCCATGTCTCCACTTTTCAAAAGGCTTATAAATCACACAGAATGAGTTTTTGTGAGAAAGTAAAAGTGCACAGTTTCCTGTGATGGGTAGGTGGGAGGTGTAGCTCAGTGGTTAGAGCATGGCACTAGCAATGCCAAGGTCATGGGTTCGATCCCAGGGATTGCACATACTCGGATACAAATGTATAGTATAATGCAATGTAAGTCGCTTTGGATAAAAGCGTCTGCCAAATGCATAAATGTAAATGTAATGTAAATGTAGGTTTAGGGTTAGTGTAGGGGGAGAGAAAATACAGTTTGTACAGTATAAAAACCATTAGTGTGTGTGTGTGTGTGTGTGTGTGTGTGTTGCTCCTGCTGTGAAATCTGGGCTTCTCATCAACCCCCCTTCAACACACACAGACACACACAGAGCGAGAGAGAGACATACACACATGAACAGACTACACCCAGAAACACACTTTAGGGAAGTACAGAAATGTTTAGCAGTGCGAGGCTCGTTTGTGTTCCTGTGTCTCTGTGACCTCAGATGATTCAGCCATCTTCAAACACACCAACAGTTTAACTAATAACACTTAATAATCTGCTGCTCTTCCGTGATGGTACGATACGTTCGATTTCATTACATTACAAACGCGACGGGCCAGTTTCGGGCCTCCATGTCGACTGCGATTAGCTAAAGGACTTGTTGTCCTTTTCCTCTGATCAGTATTCTTGGCTCGGCTGCCCGTCATCTCGTCTCCATGGAGTCACCTTCAGGCCCCGCCTCTCCGTCCCGCCACTTACAGCTCTTAACTTTATTACAGTCCGGCAGAATTAATTACGTCTCTAAGAGCCGACTGGAGTCGCTCAGCTAATGCACAGGGCCACGACATCTCCTTTATTAAAGCGTCCCGGCCCCTGCATCTCCTCCGTATCTCTCTCTCTCTCTGCAGCCGTGCCCTAAATCACATTCCCCGCTTGGCTCTTCGACATCGATGAGTAAAATGGATCTTCTTGTTGCTGTACAGAAATTTGCCAAAGTGGCTTTGGCTAATTGAATTGCCTTTGATTGCGGAGCGTCTGCCTGCTGTCAGGGTGGCATTAGTGAGATATGGAAATGAGAGTGACTCACTGATACGAATCTCCAGCCAGGAAACGCACAAATGGCAGGAACGTCCCACTCGCTGTTTTACCTCTAGGTCACATATGGGTGTGTGAAGGAGACCGGTTCAGTCAGCCATGGCTCGTTGTTTGTAAAGCCAGCTTTGGGTCTCTGAATCTTCAGAATGTGATTTGAATGGTTTCAATCGCAGGGCCTTCACCGAACAAACGCGGTTTGAGACAAAGGCCTGACATTAAGCCTGAGATGATAATGTTCTCGAGGGGCCGATGCTGATTTTAGCCCGGCACAGATGAGATGCGTCCATTGACCTTTAAACTGTTTTCTCCGGCCTGTCAGAGACTCCAGCATCTTTACTAAAGACAGAAATACAGACGCTACACCAAACAAAGACAGACTCCTCTTCTGAAGGTCACATGAGCAGGAATTCTTCCCAGCAGGAATGTGTTTATCTCATTTCCTTTCCACTAAAGACAATGAACTTATCTGCGGAGAAGCTCGCGGTTCGGCTCTTTGCGGCGGATCGATGGCGGGACGGACCCGGTGCTGCTGCCAGGATCCTCTGATTGGATTTGCAGAATCTCAGTGGCCTCGGCAGATGATGTTAGGTCTGATCGAATGATCGGAGGCGGGCCGCGCCACCGTCACATGATCTGACTGACACGAGCGTTTGTGTGTTGATCAGAGCGCCATTATAGCGTTCAGCGGCTCTGTCTGTTTTTTTGACGACTGTTTTCAGACAGGTTTTCCATCTGCCTTCATCAGGGAGACAGTGTGTTTCACTCTTCAGCACATCCAACAACCAGTGACTTACAAAACAACTCTAAAACTGTGTGAAAATTAGTGAATACATTCATTTCTACAGCGCTTTATACAATACAGATAGTTTCAAAGCAGCTTCACAATAATAAACAGTAAAAGTCAAATCACCTTTATTTATATAGCGCTTTTTACAATGCAGATTGTCAAAGCAGCTTTACATTGATAACTGGTACATTATATTGGCTGCACAGCAGCTCTTAGAGAATAGTGTCAAAGTTCATCAATCCTGAAAGGAACTGTATTGAAGTATAAAGCAGAGAACGGTGTTGTTATTCGGCTCGACTATGAGTGTTACTATGTTGTATCAACAGGTACCGAGCAGTTCAGCAGATACTCTGGATACTCCAATACCTACAGATGGGATGGTAACCATGACGACCAGACGCCGAGGTGATGCCGACGCCCATCGGCCGCATGCTGTGAGCGTTTGCTGGGGTTTGTGCTGATGTGTCTGTGTCTGCAGGGACGAGTGGCAGCGCAGGGTCACGGAGATCGTCGCCATCGACGCCCTGCATTACAGAAACTTCCTGCAGCAGTTTCACCCCGAGAACATGACGAGAGAACTCAACAAGGTCACAAACATCACACAGTAGATCATTGATCAGATATTCCACATCATCCATGCGACAAAAGATCAAATCACTGCCGGAATAACTCTCGAATAGGGCTGAACTCCCCAAATCATCCTGTAATCATGTGATGGAGACTCTGGTTTAGTTCCTGCATTATTAATGTGAGCGGATGAACAGGAGGGCGTCTGTTTCTGCTCTTTGATGTTGCGCTTTGATCATCTGCACTTCGGTGATGCATCGCTCGCTTTACTGGAAACTTTAATTGCCATTTAATTTCAAGCCTAATTAATGATGAATTCATATTTGTATTGTTCTGTACAACAGACTAAATAAGCATTACTGATTGATTGTAGAGCTGTTTAGGGTCGTCCATTAAGTCTAAATGGTGAATGAATCTGCTGCAGAGACACTCAATATCACTGATACACATCCTTATAAATCCAGTGTAGAGATTACTGCTCACTGTATAAATCAGCTCCGGTTCTGCTGTAGTCAGGTCAGCAGGTCAAGGGTGAGGTTCAGCGACGGGTTAGTCAGTATGATCTCTCTGTCCCATCAGGCCTACTGTGGTTTCACTCGTCCTGGAGTCCAGACGGAGAATCTGTCCGCCGTGGCGACGGGTAACTGGGGCTGCGGAGCGTTCGGTGGAGACACGCGTCTGAAAGGTTTGTCGCGACCGGCAGAGCCTAAAATGAAAAGTTATACGTTAGCATCCATAATGCCACAGGTTATTGGGAACAAACAAACTCTCTCATTTACTTAAAGAGCAGCATCTGTCTCCTCTATTGATCCTTGCAGTTTCTCATTTGAGTAGATCTTCACACAGATTCCTCAAACTGATAATGGAATGAGAAAGAGGGATGAAGAGTGTTTGTGCAAATAGTCGTCTTCTTAATGTGTGTGTGTGTGTGTGTGTGTGTGTGTGTTTGTATGTGTGTGTGTGTGTGTGTGTGTGTTTGTATGTGTGTGTGTGTGTGTGTGTAGCTGTTCTGCAGATGATGGCGGCAGCAGAAGCGGAGCGTGATTTGATGTACTTCACGTTTGGGGACGCAGAGCTGGTCACAGACGTCCACTGCATTCACACACTGATCACACGCAATCACGCCAGCGTAGGTGAGTCACGCCTGAGGTCACGTGTGCATCTGATGCAGTACATGACGTTAGTGCAGGATTTTCATCAGTCATTGTTTGTCCTCTGTCGTGCAGGATCGGTGTTCAACATGTTGCTGCAATACTATGAGCGTGTGATCAAGGAAACTTCAAGAGCTAAACCTCAGAAAACACTTTACAGCTTCCTCTCTGAGCACCTGTGACCCCTGACACCAGCTGCTCTGATTCCTGCATTGTTTTCTGTACCTCAGAACTCACTGTATGAGCCTCAATAAATATGTTTTAATTGTTTGTCAGCTGTTTGTTGTCCTTCCTCGTGTGCGGGTCCAGAGCAGATGAAAGCAGCCGGACCCGCTGGGTTCGTATCGACTGTGCCGCTCAGTGGCAGAACCGCCACGTGAACCGAGTCTTTGTAGCGTACGGATTTCAAACGCGCATCTGCGCTCGGTGTGTGTCGGGGGTTTGTCTCTCTTCTGCTCCCTGAATGAGTTTGACCTTTGAAGCTCATACAGTCAGCATGAAACACGCATGAAGCTCAACCAGTCTCACAGATGAATTAAATCGTTACCAATTCGATAGTTCCTGCTCTTAGTAAGAGTCTTTTTAAAATAGAAAATCGTCCGTCTGATAATACTCAAGATTTAACGTTGAGTTTGTTTGATTTACATCTCGATCTTTCTATGGCGTATGACGCAGATCTTTTGCAGCGGAAGCTTTGACTCTTGCTGAAGGATTCTGCCGTTTCTCCAGTTCTGGGAATTAGCGGCTCATCGAGTGTGTTCAGTGTTCGGAGAGATGAGAGTGATAAACTGTGTCCCGTGACCCTGTGTCAAAGTAGTATTTAGTTTTACATCTGTGCTGCATTATAAAGTCTGTATAAACGCATTTGATGCAACCTTCATGCCATCTTTGTATCAGTCATGCTCCCAAATTAGGTTCCGTGAAAGAATTAAATTTAAACACAAAGAAATGATTGGTGCAGATTTAACCACAGTCTTCTGTAATGTTTTGTTCTGCATGTGCTTTTTCATTAAACAAAATATCATAAATATTCCCATTATGAATGTTTGTTATGAATCAGTGAATCAAAATATTACAGTAACTCCAGAATTACAAAATAAACTTGGGCCTCATCTTCACAAAGACTCACGTACACACTCAAAGAGATTTAGAAATAGTCACAATCGGAGATGTATTGAAATCTTGCAATTATTATTAAACCTAGCGACAGACACTCAGATATCAAGATCTGTGAATGAATCTGAGACTCTCAGAAGAGGATAAACTAGTTCAGTTTTCTTCACACTGCATTTCTGGATTGTGAAAAACATTATTCAAATAAAAGCAGCTTAAATGAAAATATGGTCCGGTTAATAACTGAAGTGCATGTGAACAGAAGAGGAGTGACACAGAATGTATTTACAGAAGAGGAGTGACACAGAATGTATTTACAGAAGAGGAGTGACACAGAATGTATTTACAGAAGAGAAGTGACACAGAATGTATTTACAGAAGAGGAGTGACACAGAATGTATTTACAGAAGAGGAGTGACACCACATGGATTTACAGAAGAGGAGTGACACCACATGGATTTACAGAAGAGGAGTGACACCACATGGATTTACAGAAGAGGAGTGACACCACATGGATTTACAGAAGAGGAGTGACACCACGTGGATACAGAATGTATTTAGAGAAGAGTGACACCACATGGATTTACAGAAGAGGAGTGACACCACGTGGATACAGCATGGATTTACAGAAGACGAGTGACACAGAATGTATTTACAGAAGAGGAGTGACACAGCATGGATTTACAGAAGAGGAGTGACACCACATGGATTTACAGAAGAGGAGTGACACCACATGGATTTACAGAAGAGGAGTGACACCACATGGATTTACAGAAGAGGAGTGACACCACGTGGATACAGAATGTATTTACAGAAGAGGAGTGACAGAATGTATTTACAGAAGAGGAGTGACATAGAATGTATTTACAGAAGAGGAGTGACACCACATGGATTTAGAGAAGAGTGACACAGAATGTATTTACAGAAGAGGAGTGACACCACATGGATTTAGAGAAGAGGAGTGACACCACATTGATTTAGAGAAGAGGAGTGACACCACATGGATACAGAATGTATTTACAGAAGAGGCGTGACATAGAATGTATTTACAGAAGAGGAGTGACACCACATGGATTTAGAGAAGAGGAGTGACACCACATGGATTTACAGAAGAGGAGTGACACCACATGTATTTACAGAAGAGGAGTGACACCACATGGATTTACAGAAGAGGAGTGACACCACGTGGATACAGAATGTATTTACAGAAGAGGAGTGACACCACATGGATTTACAGAAGAGGAGTGACACCACATGGATTTACAGAAGAGGAGTGACACAGCATGGATTTACAGAAGAGGAGTGACACAGAATGTATTTACAGAAGAGGAGTGACACCACATGGATTTACAGAAGAGGAGTGACACCACATGGATACAGAATGTATTTACAGAAGAGGAGTGACAGAATGTATTTACAGAAGAGGAGTGACAGAATGTATTTACAGAAAAGGAGTGACACCACATGGATTTACAGAAGAGGAGTGACACCACATGGATACAGAATGTATTTACAGAAGAGGAGTGACAGAATGTATTTACAGAAGAGGAGTGACATAGAATGTATTAACAGAAGAGGAGTGACACCACATGGATTTAGAGAAGAGGAGTGACACCACATGGATACAGAATGTATTTACAGAAGAGGAGTGACACCACATGGATACAGAATGTATTTACAGAAGAGGAGTGACATAGAATGTATTTACAGAAGAGGAGTGACACCACATGGATTTAGAGAAGAGGAGTGACACAGAATGTATTTACAGAAGAGGAGTGACACCACATGGATACAGAATGTATTTACAGAAGAGGAGTGACATAGAATGTATTTACAGAAGAGGAGTGACACCACATGGATTTAGAGAAGAGGAGTGGCACAGCATGGATTTACAGAAGAGGAGTGACACCACATGGATTTACAGAATAGGAGTGACACCACATGGATACAGAATGTATTTACAGAAGAGGAGTGGCACAGCATGGATTTACAGAAGAGGAGTGACACCACATGGATTTACAGAAGAGGAGTGACACCACATGGATACAGAATGTATTTACAGAAGAGGAGTGACACAGAATGTATTTACAGAAGAGGAGTGACACAGAATGTATTTACAGAAGAGGAGTGGCACAGAATATATTTACAGAAGAGGAGTGACACAGAATGTATTTACAGAAGAGGAGTGGCACAGCATGGATTTACAGAAGAGGAGTGACACAGAATGTATTTACAGAAGAGGAGTGGCACAGAATATATTTACAGAAGAGGAGTGACACAGAATGTATTTACAGAAGAGGAGTGGCACAGCATGGATTTACAGAAGAGGAGTGACACCGCATGGATTTACAGAAGAGGAGTGACACCACATGGATTTACAGAAGAGGAGTGACACCACATGGATTTACAGAAGAGGAGTGACACCACATGGATTTACAGAAGAGGAGTGACACCACATGGATACAGAATGTATTTACAGAAGAGGAGTGGCACAGCATGGATTTACAGAAGAGGAGTGACACCGCTTGGATTTAGAGAAGAGGAGTGACACAGCATGGATACAGAATGTATTTACAGAAGAGGAGTGACACCGCATGGATACAGAATGTATTTACAGAAGAGGAGTGACACAGAATGTATTTACAGAAGAGGAGTGACACAGAATGGATTTACAGAAGAGGAGTGAGACCACATGGATTTAGAGAAGAGGAGTGACACCACATGGATACAGAATGTATTTACAGAAGAGGAGTGACATAGAATGTATTTTCAGAAGAGGAGTGACACCACATGGATTTAGAGAAGAGGAGTGACACAGAATGTATTTACAGAAGAGGAGTGGCACAGCATGGATTTACAGAAGAGGAGTGACACCACATGGATTTACAGAAGAGGAGTGACACCACATGGATTTAGAGAAGAGGAGTGACACCACATGGATTTAGAGAAGAGGAGTGACACCACATGGATACAGAATGTATTTACAGAAGAGGAGTGACAGAATGTATTTACAGAAGAGGAGTGACATAGAATGTATTTACAGAAGAGGAGTGACACCACATGGATTTAGAGAAGAGGAGTGACACAGAATGTATTTACAGAAGAGGAGTGACACCACATGGATTTACAGAAGAGGAGTGACACCACATGGATACAGAATGTATTTACAGAAGAGGAGTGGCACAGCATGGATTTACAGAAGAGGAGTGACACCACATGGATTTACAGAAGAGGAGTGACACCACATGGATTTACAGAAGAGGAGTGACACCACATGGATACAGAATGTATTTGCAGAAGAGGAGTGACACCACATGGATTTACAGAAGAGGAGTGACACCACATGGATACAGAATGTATTTACAGAAGAGGAGTGACACAGAATGTATTTACAGAAGAGGAGTGGCACAGAATATATTTACAGAAGAGGAGTGACACAGAATGTATTTACAGAAGAGGAGTGGCACAGCATGGATTTACAGAAGAGGAGTGACACCACATGGATTTACAGAAGAGGAGTGACACCACATGGATTTACAGAAGAGGAGTGACACAGCATGGATTTACAGAAGAGGAGTGGCACAGCATGGATTTACAGAAGAGGAGTGACACCACATGGATTTACAGAAGAGGAGTGACACCACATGGATTTACAGAAGAGGAGTGACACCACATGGATACAGAATGTATTTACAGAAGAGGAGTGGCACAGCATGGATTTACAGAAGAGGAGTGACACCGCTTGGATTTAGAGAAGAGGAGTGACACCGCATGGATACAGAATGTATTTACAGAAGAGGAGTGACACCGCATGGATACAGAATGTATTTACAGAAGAGGAGTGACACAATGTATTTAAAGAAGAGGAGTGACACAGAATGTATTTACAGAAGAGGAGTGACACAGAATGGATTTACAGAAGAGGAGTGGCACCGCATGGATTTACAGAAGAGGAGTGACACAGAATGTATTTACAGAAGAGGAGTGACACCGCATGGATACAGAATGTATTTACAGAAGAGGAGTGACACAGAATATATTTACAGAAGAGGAGTGACACAGAATGTATTTACAGAAGAGGAGTGGCACAGAATGTATTTACAGAAGAGGAGTGACAGAATGTATTTACAGAAGAGGAGTGACACAGAATGTATTTACAGAAGAGGAGTGACACAGAATGTATTTACAGAAGAGGAGTGACACCACATGGATTTACAGAAGAGGAGTGACACCACATGGATACAGAATGTATTTACAGAAGAGGAGTGACAGAATGTATTTACAGAAGAGGAGTGACAGAATGTATTTACAGAAAAGGAGTGACACCACATGGATTTACAGAAGAGGAGTGACACCACATAGATACAGAATGTATTTACAGAAGAGGAGTGACAGAATGTATTTACAGAAGAGGAGTGACATAGAATGTATTAACAGAAGAGGAGTGACACCACATGGATTTAGAGAAGAGGAGTGACACAATGTATTTACAGAAGAGGAGTGACACCACATGGATACAGAATGTATTTACAGAAGAGGAGTGACATAGAATGTATTTACAGAAGAGGAGTGACACCACATGGATTTAGAGAAGAGGAGTGACACAGAATGTATTTACAGAAGAGGAGTGACACCACATGGATACAGAATGTATTTACAGAAGAGGAGTGACATAGAATGTATTTACAGAAGAGGAGTGACACCACATGGATTTAGAGAAGAGGAGTGGCACAGCATGGATTTACAGAAGAGGAGTGACACCACATGGATTTACAGAATAGGAGTGACACCACATGGATACAGAATGTATTTACAGAAGAGGAGTGGCACAGCATGGATTTACAGAAGAGGAGTAACACCACATGGATTTACAGAAGAGGAGTGACACCACATGGATTTACAGAAGAGGAGTGACACCACATGGATACAGAATGTATTTACAGAAGAGGAGTGACACAGAATGTATTTACAGAAGAGGAGTGACACAGAATGTATTTACAGAAGAGGAGTGGCACAGAATATATTTACAGAAGAGGAGTGACACAGAATGTATTTACAGAAGAGGAGTGGCACAGCATGGATTTACAGAAGAGGAGTGACACAGAATGTATTTACAGAAGAGGAGTGGCACAGAATATATTTACAGAAGAGGAGTGACACAGAATGTATTTACAGAAGAGGAGTGGCACAGCATGGATTTACAGAAGAGGAGTGACACCGCATGGATTTACAGAAGAGGAGTGACACCACATGGATTTACAGAAGAGGAGTGACACCACATGGATACAGAATGTATTTACAGAAGAGGAGTGACACCACATGGATTTACAGAAGAGGAGTGACACCACATGGATACAGAATGTATTTACAGAAGAGGAGTGGCACAGCATGGATTTACAGAAGAGGAGTGACACCGCTTGGATTTAGAGAAGAGGAGTGACACAGCATGGATACAGAATGTATTTACAGAAGAGGAGTGACACCGCATGGATACAGAATGTATTTACAGAAGAGGAGTGACACAGAATGTATTTACAGAAGAGGAGTGACACAGAATGGATTTACAGAAGAGGAGTGAGACCACATGGATTTAGAGAAGAGGAGTGACACCACATGGATACAGAATGTATTTACAGAAGAGGAGTGACATAGAATGTATTTTCAGAAGAGGAGTGACACCACATGGATTTAGAGAAGAGGAGTGACACAGAATGTATTTACAGAAGAGGAGTGGCACAGCATGGATTTACAGAAGAGGAGTGACACCACATGGATTTACAGAAGAGGAGTGACACCACATGGATTTAGAGAAGAGGAGTGACACCACATGGATTTAGAGAAGAGGAGTGACACCACATGGATACAGAATGTATTTACAGAAGAGGAGTGACAGAATGTATTTACAGAAGAGGAGTGACATAGAATGTATTTACAGAAGAGGAGTGACACCACATGGATTTATAGAAGAGGAGTGACACAGAATGTATTTACAGAAGAGGAGTGACACCACATGGATTTACAGAAGAGGAGTGACACCACATGGATACAGAATGTATTTACAGAAGAGGAGTGGCACAGCATGGATTTACAGAAGAGGAGTGACACCACATGGATTTACAGAAGAGGAGTGACACCACATGGATTTACAGAAGAGGAGTGACACCACATGGATACAGAATGTATTTGCAGAAGAGGAGTGACACCACATGGATTTACAGAAGAGGAGTGACACCACATGGATACAGAATGTATTTACAGAAGAGGAGTGACACAGAATGTATTTACAGAAGAGGAGTGGCACAGAATATATTTACAGAAGAGGAGTGACACAGAATGTATTTACAGAAGAGGAGTGGCACAGCATGGATTTACAGAAGAGGAGTGACACCACATGGATTTACAGAAGAGGAGTGACACAGAATGTATTTACAGAAGAGGAGTGGCACAGAATATATTTACAGAAGAGGAGTGGCACAGCATGGATTTACAGAAGAGGAGTGACACCACATGGATTTACAGAAGAGGAGTGACACCACATGGATTTACAGAAGAGGAGTGACACCACATGGATACAGAATGTATTTACAGAAGAGGAGTGGCACAGCATGGATTTACAGAAGAGGAGTGACACCGCTTGGATTTAGAGAAGAGGAGTGACACCGCATGGATACAGAATGTATTTACAGAAGAGGAGTGACACCGCATGGATACAGAATGTATTTACAGAAGAGGAGTGACACAATGTATTTAAAGAAGAGGAGTGACACAGAATGTATTTACAGAAGAGGAGTGACACAGAATGGATTTACAGAAGAGGAGTGGCACCGCATGGATTTACAGAAGAGGAGTGACACAGAATGTATTTACAGAAGAGGAGTGACACCGCATGGATACAGAATGTATTTACAGAAGAGGAGTGACACAGAATGTATTTACAGAAGAGGAGTGACACAGAATGTATTTACAGAAGAGGAGTGGCACAGAATGTATTTACAGAAGAGGAGTGACAGAATGTATTTACAGAAGAGGAGTGACACAGAATGTATTTACAGAAGAGGAGTGACACAGAATGTATTTACAGAAGAGGAGTGGCACAGAATATATTTACAGAAGAGGAGTGGCACAGAATATATTTACAGAAGAGGAGTGGCACAGAATATATTTACAGAAGAGGAGTGGCACAGCATGGATTTACAGAAGAGGAGTGACACCACATGGATTTACAGAAGAGGAGTGACACAGAATGTATTTACAGAAGAGGAGTGACACCGCATGGATACAGAATGTATTTACAGAAGAGGAGTGACACAGAATGTATTTACAGAAGAGGAGTGACACAGAATGTATTTACAGAAGAGGAGTGGCACAGAATATATTTACAGAAGAGGAGTGGCACAGAATATATTTACAGAAGAGGAGTGGCACAGAATGTATTTACAGAAGAGGAGTGACACAGAATGTATTTACAGAAGAGGAGTGACACAGAATGTATTTACAGAAGAGGAGTGACACAGAATGTATTTACAGAAGAGGAGTGGCACAGAATGTATTTACAGAAGAGGAGTGACAGAATGTATTTACAGAAGAGGAGTGACAGAATGTATTTACAGAAGAGGAGTGACACAGAATGTATTTACAGAAGAGGAGTGACACAGAATGTATTTACAGAAGAGGAGTGACACAGAATGTATTTACAGAAGAGGAGTGGCACAGCATGGATTTACAGAAGAGGAGTGACACCACATGGATTTACAGAAGAGGAGTGACACAGAATGTATTTACAGAAGAGGAGTGACACAGAATGTATTTACAGAAGAGGAGTGACACAGAATGTATTTACAGAAGAGGAGTGACACAGAATGTATTTACAGAAGAGGAGTGACACAGAATGTATTTACAGAAGAGGAGTGACACAGAATGTATTTACAGAAGAGGAGTGGCACAGAATATATTTACAGAAGAGGAGTGACACAGAATGTATTTACAGAAGAGGAGTGACACAGCATGGATTTACAGAAGAGGAGTGACACCACATGGATTTACAGAAGAGGAGTGACACCGCTTGCATTTAGAGAAGAGGAGTGACACCGCATGGATACAGAATGTATTTACAGAAGAGGAGTGACACAGAATGTATTTACAGAAGAGGAGTGACACAGAATGGATTTACAGAAGAGGAGTGACACCACATGGATTTAGAGAAGATGAGTGACACCACATGGATACAGAATGTATTTACAGAAGAGGAGTGACATAGAATGTATTTACAGAAGAGGAGTGACACCACATGGATTTAGACAAGAGGAGTGACACAGAATGTATTTACAGAAGAGGAGTGACACCACATGGATTTAGACAAGAGGAGTGACACAGAATGTATTTACAGAAGAGGAGTGACACCACATGGCTACAGAATGTATTTACAGAAGAGGAGTGGCACAGCATGGATTTACAGAAGAGGAGTGACACCACATGGATACAGAATGTATTTACAGAAGAGGAGTGACACAGAATGTATTTACAGAAGAGGAGTGGCACAGAATATATTTACAGAAGAGGAGTGGCACAGCATGGATTTACAGAAGAGGAGTGACACAGAATGTATTTACAGAAGAGGAGTGACACAGAATGTATTTACAGAAGAGGAGTGACACAGAATGTATTTACAGAAGAGGAGTGACACAGAATGTATTTACAGAAAAGGAGTGACACAGAATGTATTTACAGAAGAGGAGTGGCACAGAATATATTTACAGAAGAGGAGTGACACAGAATGTATTTACAGAAGAGGAGTGACACCACATGGATTTACAGAAGAGGAGTGACACCGCTTGCATTTAGAGAAGAGGAGTGACACCGCATGGATACAGAATGTATTTACAGAAGAGGAGTGACACAGAATGTATTTACAGAAGAGGAGTGACACAGAATGGATTTACAGAAGAGGAGTGACACCACATGGATTTAGAGAAGATGAGTGACACCACATGGATACAGAATGTATTTACAGAAGAGGAGTGACATAGAATGTATTTACAGAAGAGGAGTGACACCACATGGATTTAGACAAGAGGAGTGACACAGAATGTATTTACAGAAGAGGAGTGACACCACATGGATTTAGACAAGAGGAGTGACACAGAATGTATTTACAGAAGAGGAGTGACACCACATGGCTACAGAATGTATTTACAGAAGAGGAGTGGCACAGCATGGATTTACAGAAGAGGAGTGACACCACATGGATTTACAGAAGAGGAGTGACACCACATGGATTTAGAGAGGAGGAGTGACACCACATGGATTTAGAGAAGAGGAGTGACACCACATGGATACAGAATGTATTTACAGAAGAGGAGTGACAGAATGTATTTACAGAAGAGGAGTGACATAGAATGTATTTACAGAAGAGGAGTGACACCACATGGATTTAGAGAAGAGGAGTGACACAGAATGGATTTACAGAAGAGGAGTGACACCACATGGATACAGAATGTATTTACAGAAGAGGAGTGGCACAGCATGGATTTACAGAAGAGGAGTGACACCACATGGATTTACAGAAGAGGAGTGACACCACATGGATACAGAATGTATTTACAGAAGAGGAGTGGCACAGCATGGATTTACAGAAGAGGAGTGGCACCACATGGATTTACAGAAGAGGAGTGACACCACATGGATTTACAGAAGAGGAGTGACACCACATGGATACAGAATGTATTTACAGAAGAGGAGTGACACCACATGGATTTACAGAAGAGGAGTGACACCACATGGATACAGAATGTATTTACAGAAGAGGAGTGACACAGAATGTATTTACAGAAGAGGAGTGGCACAGCATGGATTTACAGAAGAGGAGTGACACCGCATGGATACAGAATGTATTTACAGAAGAGGAGTGACACCACATGGATTTACAGAAGAGGAGTGACACCACATGGATACAGAATGTATTTACAGAAGAGGAGTGACACCACATGGATACAGAATGTATTTACAGAAGAGGAGTGGCACAGCATGGATTTACAGAAGAGGAGTGACACCGCTTGGATTTAGAGAAGAGGAGTGACACCGCATGGATACAGAATGTATTTACAGAAGAGGAGTGACACCGCATGGATACAGAATGTATTTACAGAAGAGGAGTGACACAATGTATTTAAAGAAGAGGAGTGACACAGAATGTATTTACAGAAGAGGAGTGACACAGAATGTATTTACAGAAGAGGAGTGGCACCGCATGGATTTACAGAAGAGGAGTGACACAGAATGGATTTACAGAAGAGGAGTGACACCGCATGGATACAGAATGTATTTACAGAAGAGGAGTGACACAGAATGTATTTACAGAAGAGGAGTGACACCACATGGATTTACAGAAGAGGAGTGACACCACATGGATACAGAATGTATTTACAGAAGAGGAGTGACACCGCATGGATTTACAGAAGAGGAGTGACACCACATGGATTTACAGAAGAGGAGTGACACCACATGGATACAGAATGTATTTACAGAAGAGGAGTGACACAGAATGTATTTACAGAAGAGGAGTGACACAGAATGTATTTACAGAAGAGGAGTGACACCACATGGATTTACAGAAGAGGAGTGACACCACATGGATACAGAATGTATTTACAGAAGAGGAGTGACACAGAATGTATTTACAGAAGAGGAGTGACACAGAATGGATTTACAGAAGAGGAGTGACACCACATGGATTTACAGAAGAGGAGTGACACCACATGGATACAGAATGTATTTACAGAAGAGGAGTGACACAGAATGTATTTACAGAAGAGGATTGACACAGCATGTATTTACAGAAGAGGAGTGACACAGAATGGATTTACAGAAGAGGAGTGACAGAATGGATTTACAGAAGAGGAGTGACACAGAATGTATTTACAGAAGAGGAGTGGCACAGCATGGATTTACAGAAGAGGAGTGACACCACATGGATACAGAATGTATTTACAGAAGAGGAGTGACACAGAATGTATTTACAGAAGAGGAGTGACACAGAATGTATTTACAGAAGAGGAGTGACACAGAATGTATTTACAGAAGAGGAGTGACACCACATGGATTTACAGAAGAGGAGTGACACCACATGGATACAGAATGTATTTACAGAAGAGGAGTGACACAGAATGTATTTACAGAAGAGGAGTGACACAGAATGGATTTACAGAAGAGGAGTGACACCACATGGATTTACAGAAGAGGAGTGACACCACATGGATACAGAATGTATTTACAGAAGAGGAGTGACACAGAATGTATTTACAGAAGAGGAGTGACACAGAATGGATTTACAGAAGAGGAGTGACAGAATGGATTTACAGAAGAGGAGTGACACTGTATTTACAGAAGAGGAGTGACAGAATGGATTTACAGAAGAGGAGTGACACCGCATGGATTTACAGAAGAGGAGTGACACAGAATGGATTTACAGAAGAGGAGTGACACAGAATGGATTTACAGAAGAGGAGTGACACCGCATGGTTTACAGAAGAGGAGTGACACCGCATGTATTTACAGAAGAGGAGTGACACCGCATGTATTTACAGAAGAGGAGTGACACTGTATTTACAGAAGAGGAGTGACAGAATGGATTTACAGAAGAGGAGTGACACTGTATTTACAGAAGAGGAGTGACAGAATGTACAGAAGAGGAGTGACAGAATGGATTTACAGAAGAGTAGTGACACTATATTTACAGAAGAGTAGTGACACTGTATTTACAGAAGAGGAGTGACACCACATGGATTTACAGAAGAGGAGTGACACTGTATGTACAGAAGAGGAGTGACAGCGCATGGATTTACAGAAGAGGAGTGACACTGTTTTTACCTGCAGTGTGTTTGTTTCTGGCTTCACCGCCATCTGCTTTATTTCCACACACGTCCATCAGCAGCATCTCCAGAAAAGGGAAAACATGCTTGACTTTCTCTGGCATGGAGTTCAAAGCATCCACGGCAGCTGTTTGTGCGTTTTTGTGGGGATTTGGTCCTTGATCATGTTAAAGATGAGTTTGATTAAATCTGCACACATCTGCTGGGTGAAATGACACATGAAAATGAGACACAGGAAGGGTTCTTGTGAGGTGGTGAGTGTAACAGCAATAAAAAGGCATTGTGGGTAATAGAGACGTGTTGTCAGCCCCCCACCCCTAAACAAGCTGTCAGCCTGACAGAGAAGAGGCCTCACGGCGCAGCTCCCTGACCAGACGTCAGCTCGTGTCTTTATAGAAGAAAAGCAAGTGCCCGCGGGCCTCACGGTGCAGCTCCGCAATCAGGCCCTGCTGTCTGTCAGCTGGAGCTCCAGGGTCTTAAAGCCGCAGTGCTGCTCGTTACAGAGCTGTCAGACGTCAGCCACTGGGCTCATTCGCTTCAGCCTCGTTTCTGCACAAGAAACGGGACTGTGTAGACTTTTGCTCCATCAGGTGAGGTAACACAATAAACACTCTGTTACCCAATGTTTGCCATGCAGCTAATTTACATGGAACCAACATACTGCAAGGAATACCAAGGAAATGACGTAGTCTGTGCGATATGGTATTAAAAACATGGTCACATGCAAATAAACGATTTATCTTGGTACTTAATGCGTTTTTGTTCTCTTTCCAGACCAGCGTCTGTTTGGATTCAGTGACTGACATCAAGCCTTCCAGTGTCGTGAATTATTGTGCATCGTTTAATAAGTGATTCCTCTCTAATATCTTTTCTTATAATCATGGTTTTTTCTTCCGAAGGCCTCGGGACGACATAAATTCATTTCCTTTCATCAGACAAATAGAGAAAGAGATTTTCAAATGGATCAGAGAGACTGCTGGGAATTCTGTTTCCTGAAGGGCAGAAACACCCAATGAATCTCGTGGCTGTTTCATTTCTTCATTTTGCATTAATTCTGTTTCTCCTGCATTTGAAGTGCAAATGTGAGTCTGAACGCAAGAGTCTCTTCAGGTCATAGAGCTGAAAATAGGCCGCAGATCTGCTTCATTAGATTCTTTAAAGGGAATAGAATGATTCCATTTTATCTGATAAATTTCACAGCAGTCGTGTTTTCACCTGGTCAGGAACCGTTTTAGCAGCTGAAAGGAGCTAATGAAAGTTAGTCTCACAGGTCAGATTCACGGCGCTTCTCACCGTTCACTCGTTTCGTCTAGTTCATTCAGCTGTGTGTGAGAATCAACACATGACGTGACGCCCTGTTCACAGTGTAGATGATTAAACAGATGTAAGAAAGAAGAGCAGCTGTAGTGTACTGTGACCCTGACCCTGCCTTCAGTACCGAGAGAGACTCCCGTCCCACAGCAGCGACTCCAATAAAGCATGAACGCTGTCCGGCCACCGGCTTTTCCATCTACAGACGGCCTCTTGCTCGAAGCTGTCTAGATTGACTGTGTGCTTTCAGGAGCGTTTTAATGGTTCGTGAAGAAAGGCATTAAAACATTAAAACATGCCGCACTGTAAGAAGTCATTGTGTTTTGCGTCCGCATGGCTGAATCTCCTGAGAAGATGTTAACAACACAAAACCGCTTCGATTCCTCAAGTTGAAAACATCAGTGAAAGCCGTCCGTCAGCTGATTTGGAGACAGAGACAGTCTTGTAGAGAAAACACTTTCCTCTGTGACTCCATGGGAAATATGAAAATGAAAAGTTTACACGGATCATGTGAAGCACCTGAGTGAACATGATTTATATAATGTCCCCCTTCAGTGTCTGTCTCTCTTGGGTTGGGAAAACAGAACTGATTCCATTCTTAAAGAAACACTAGAATCCAATGATTTTCAGAACGTCCAGCTCTAATCTGCATTATTTCGGCTGTAATGTTGTACTCATCAGCTTTCATGGCAATGAAGTTGTGACACTGGTATAACTTTACACAGAAAAGGTTAGTAATTGTATTTGTTTTTTTCTCACAAAATCTTGCTTTGTGTCTATATTGTTGAAACATTTGTTGAGCATGTTGATCCGGTGAGACTCGCCTCGACCCGGCGTCGATCCGGAGCCCGCGGCGTGTGTTCGGGCCGCGGCGCCTCATAAATCAGGCCTGAAGTGCTGGAAACCTTTTCTGGATCAACGTAAATTGCTTATTGATCTAAATATCACCAGATATCCTGCTTTCTGCCTCCAGTCTGCATCTGTTCATGCACTGCAGATTTCCCAGTAGAAATCAGAGTTTGTGTGAACGTGTAGATTCGCCTGAACTGATTGAGACTTTGTTGCACACAGATGCCAAAGAAGAAGAGAAGTTCCTTTTACTTACGGTAAATCCATTCTTACTGAAAGACTACAGTATCTACCTCACATGGCTAAACTCTGAGGGTTTTTTACATGACTGCAGTGGATAGAGAGGCTGAAGTTGAACCGCTGGCTGTTTTAGTGAGGGGAAGAGCAGAACGCCGGCCGTCACGTTAGGGTTGATATAAAGTCGGAGACATCCGGCAGACAGCTGAATGAAAACACGGCTGACCTTTAACTCCAACAGCCTTGAACGGAAGCAGCTCAACATTGATTTAATGCGTCAGGTTTTACTATGATGAATGGCTCATGTAATCACGTAAATCAGCAGTGGGCAGCTGTTTCTAACCCATTCATCTCATACAGTGGCCTGAAGAGGCCGAGACCGATTGTTACAGAACTCGCTTTACTCGACTCTTCGTCATCCATGTTTGAGTTCAAATGAAGGATATGCTTTGATGACATTTGTTGTCTGTTCATCATCTCACTTAATTTCAGTCTTTAACGTAAAGAGATGAAATGGTTTGGATGGATTTGAATAAACGGGTCGACAGACTCATGGAGCAGTTCTGCCGATTCAGCCAATTTAAACTAAAGTTTGGAGTCGGAGCTTCATTAGGGAGAATGACGGAGCAGTGCAGGACGAGTCCTTCTCTGACTGCCATGTTTTCAGTATCATTAGCAAACGCGCCTCTCTTCCTCGGCCAATTAGACTCTTAAAACCGTGTGCCAGAGGAAGACGGGTACTGACATCTTCCTCAGAAATGCCAGCGCGGTCATTATGAGAAGCACTTTATAATGAAAACATTTTTCTGCTCTTCGCTTTAATTGAAAGATTGTTCCCTCGTTCTTAAAATGCTGTCGCATTCAGAATCATTTTATCTTTTAAAATGTCAGGAGCTGAATACTGATTCCTGAGGAATACTGAGGAATGACTTCATTTCACAGAATAACCTCTTAAAAATGAAGCTTCTTTATTGGGATTGATGCTTCCATGAAGAACATTTAACATCCATGGAAACTTTCCATTCCACAAAAGGATCTTCTTTAGATTGTTATTTAGATTAAGAAAAAAAATGTTTTGATCATTCCTCAAAAGTTATTTTAGGAACCAAAAATGGTTCTTCTATGACATCACTGTTTGTTTTGTTTTCATTTATTTGTATAGCGCTTTTCACGATACATATCAGTTGTATCAAGAATTTAACAATTTAAAGAATGCAGTTAGCAAATAATGTAGTAATTTAGGCAATTAATTTACAATCACTGTTAGCAGTTTAACTGAACGTAGAAGCAATGAGCTCCTGAAAAAAAAAAAAAAATTACATTAACAATTATTAGGATATAGAAATTGTGCAATGTTGATCCAGATGATTGCGTCTTCTGAAGTCCTCGCAGGAGCTGGCGCCGTCTCTTCACAGGTGATGGGCATCTGAGGTCTTCTTAAGAGGCTGGATCCAAACTGAAGCTGATGTCCTCTCTAGTCACCTCAGGACGGGTGTCCCGAGATAAAACAGAAAAGCAAAAGGAGAACAATTAGCGTAGCTGCTGTTCATAACATTAAGCACAGAGAGTCATGTGCAATTGATCTGACATGCGATGCATTATGTGAATGCTTGGCTAAAGAGATGCGTCTTTAATCTAGATTTAAACTGGGTGAGCGAGTCTGAGCCCCGAACATTATCAGGAAGGCTATTCCAGAGTTTCGGAGCCAAATGTGCAAACGCTCTCCCTCCTTTAGTGGACTTAGAAATCCTAGGTACAACCAGAAGTCCAGAGTTTTGTGATCTTAAAGAGCGTGAAGGATTGTAGGGCGATAGAAGATCGGTTAAGTACACAGGAGCTAAACCATTTAGAGCCTTATAGGTCATTAGCAATACTTTATAATCGATACGGAACTTAATGGGTAACCAGTGTAGAGATGATAAGATTGGTGTTATATGATCATATTTTCTTGACCTGGTAAGAACTCTAGCAGCTGCATTTTGTACTAATTGTAGCTTGTTTATTGAGGAAGCAGGACAACCAGCTAATAATGCATTACAGTAATCTAGTCGAGACGTCATGAAAGCATGAACTAACTTTTCTGCATCAGAAATAGATAACATATTCCGTATCTTAGCAATGTTTCTGAGGTGAAAGAAGGCTGTTTTTGTAACATATGAAATATGATTTTCAAAGGATAAGTTGCTGTCTAATATAACACCCAGGTCTTTAACTGTCGAGGATGGAGTAACAGAACATTCTTCTGGATGCAGATTGTAGTCTGAGAGATTCTGTGTACAGGTTTTTGGCCCAATAAGTAATACTTCAGTCTTATCTGAATTTAATAGAAGAAAATTACTAGTCATCCAATGTTTTACTTCTTTAACACACTCTGTCAGTTTGGATAATTTAGAGATTTCATCTGGTTGTGTTGAAATATATAACTGAGTATCATCGGCATAGCAGTGGAAACTAATCCCATGTTTTCTTATAATATTGCCGAGTGGCAGCATGTAGATTGAAAATAGCAGAGGTCCTAACACAGATCCTTGCGGCACTCCATAGTTTACTATCGTTATCTTAGATTTTTCCCCGTTTATATAAACAAAATTGTGACGGTCTGATAGGTATGATCTAAACCACCGTAATGCCTGTCCCTGAATACCAGTGTAATTTTGTAGTCGATCTAGGAGTATTTTATGATCTATAGTGTCGAACGCAGCACTGAGATCAAGTAACACTAGTATTGAGACACAGCCCTGGTCAGAAGCTAGAAGCAAGTCGTTTGTAATTTTAACGAGCGCAGTTTCTGTGCTATGATGAGACCTGAATCCTGACTGAAATTTTTCATAGATAGAGTTTTTTTGCAAGAAGGAGCACAATTGGACCGACACCACTTTTTCTAGTATTTTAGACATAAATGGAAGATTTGAAATGGGTCTGTAATTTGCTAATACATTTGGATCTAATTGTGGTTTCTTAATGAGAGGTTTAATAACTGCTAGCTTGAACGGTCGTGGGACATGACCTAGAGATAAAGACGAGTTGATAATATTGAGAAGAGGCTCTTCTGCTACAGGTAACAGTTCTTTCAGTAGTTTAGTGGGTATTGGATCTAATAAACATGTTGTTGGTTTAGACACAGTAATAAGTCTATTTAGCTCTTCCTGTCCTATAGTTGTAAAGCACTGCAACTGTTCTTGAGGGGCGATAATTGAGGCTGAATCATAAAAATCTGTTAAAGGTTGTAGGGTAGACCAGGTACAGTTGGTTATAGGGTACAGTTGAAACACCTTAAATAACTTGCGTTCGCAACAAGTCTGATCTGTGAAAATTTCTTAGCACATGCGTATTAGCGCCCTCTTCAATCGTATGATATTTGAAGTACATGTGCTTCTCCAGTCCAAAGATATTCGCGAAAGTTTTTTTCTAAGGTAATTTTTTCACTTCACCACGTCGCTTCCACATTGAATAGCTTCTCATCCTTACATGACTGTTAAAATTAACTTACATTGTCTTAAACCTTATTTTGTGCTCTAAACACTGACATATTGCATGACTTTGTGTCATACAAGGTCATCGTAAAATCTAGAGAAATGTCAGCGGGGTACAGTTGAGACACATACCCACACCACCACACAGTTTAGTTGCACGATGTCAGTTCTATTAAGATCTATTACAGTTTTTTACAGACGCTAGGACACATTTCTCAATACTTAGGTCACTTTTTCAAAACACTTCACACAGTTCTCCAAACCAACTTTCATCTTGGAACAGAGGTTAATTTCACATTCAAAATGCACTAAATCTACCAAAACGCTTCATTCATGTCTCAAATCAACTCATTCTTCCAGAACACTAGCAAAGGTTTTCACCCAGCAAACACACTTTGTCAGTCAGAAAACACTGACCTAAAAACACTAACATCAGTTAGCATTATACAATGTTTTCTTTTTTAAGATTTCTTTATAAAACAAGAATGACACTCTCTACTGCTTATAATTCACCGCAGTACATGTTACATGGTCCATGTTTACATTACAGAACAAAATTATTCCTAAGTTTCCCCTTTTCAATGGATGGTAATGAAAGTGAAAAACGAATGCTTGTGTAGGTGTTCAGTTTCATCTAACTGCTTTGATAGTATTTGATTTTTGAGATTTAGAATATATTTCATAACTATATTACTGTAGAAATACAGCATATTTCTGTCTTATTCAGATTTGTATTATGTTATTGTTTTGAACATAAGTTTAACAGTTTTGAAAACAGTATGTTTCAAATTGGCCTGTACTTGCAAAGAGTTTTGGCAGCTGTTGTG
The DNA here is from genome assembly GCF_024489055.1 of Chanodichthys erythropterus. Classification (NCBI taxonomy): domain Eukaryota; kingdom Metazoa; phylum Chordata; class Actinopteri; order Cypriniformes; family Xenocyprididae; genus Chanodichthys; species Chanodichthys erythropterus. Next base: position 101,284 of record NC_090239.1, on the reverse strand, counting down.
TCTGAGTGAGAAAAGAAGTTGAAATTTGAGAGATGTAGTCATTGAATGCATTTTGTGCCAAAGCAATGATAATTGATCCTCAGTTTAGCCCACATGGACTTCTGTTGTGCTCACTGTGTGAAGAGTTTTGCAAAAGTGACCTAAGTATTGAGAAATGTGTCCTAGCATCTGTAAAAAACTGTAATCTATTAAAATTAATAGATTTCATCTGTTTTATTATTGCTGTTTGCAATTGTTCAATGTTTTTTACTGTTACTCAACTTTTCAACTGTAAATATTAAATTTATGCCCTAAAATTAAATATTGTATCACTGTTTGCCCTTACTGGAATTTTTTTTTCAAATGGACTACTTTTAACTAAACAAAATAATAAAATAAAATACTAAATGGAAATAAAAACTGTGAAATTCTCATTTTTAAAGGTATTTTACATTTGCAGTGAATTGGTTAGGCAGCTTTACAGCATTCCGGATGGGTGTTTCAACTGTTCCTGACTGTTTTCAACATGGGTACAGTTGGAACAAAAAAGCTTCTTGTGTTTATGAGCTAATTGTGAAAAATATGACCTACTTATGGATGTTAATTATTAATAATATTTTAGTAGACAAGTAAAAGAAATGTCATATGAAAAATCACTTCGTTTCACTTCTTTTCAGTCCCATAATTTTGGTGTGGTAACGGTGAAAGCAAAAAGTGTACCAACTGTACCTGGTCTAACCCTACATTTACAATTGTATTTCTGATACTTTCGATTTTCTCAGTAAAGAAATTCATAAAGTCATCACTACTAAATTGTAATGAAATGTTTGGTTCTGGTGATGTCTGTTTATTTGTTAATCTAGCCACTGTACTAAACAAGAACCGTGGATTGTTTTGGTTGTTTTCTATGAGTTTGCGGAGATGCTCAGCTCTGGCTGCTTTTAGAGTCTTTCTATAGCAGGACGAACTGTCTTTCCACGCGATTCTGAAGATCTCTAAACGAGTTTGTCTCCATTTGCGTTCTAGATTACGAGTTTCTTTTTTGATAGCGCGAGTAATACTGTTGTACCAAGGTACAGTATTTTTCTCTCTAACCTTTTTTAATCTCATCGGTGCAACAGTATCTAACGTACTAGTGAAAATGGTGCACATACTGCTAGTCATTTTCTCGAGATCATTTGTGTGTTTGTACGATGAGCAGCTGAGACAGCAGATTATTTGTGAGTTTATCTATAGTTGTCGGGAGAGTTGTTCTGCCTAGTCGATATTGCGGAGCTATTTGACAAATATCATGAGTATGCAGTACGCATGTTACTAGGTAGTGATCAGAGACGTCATCACTTTGTGGTAGAATTTCTATATCGGGTTAGGGTTAGGGTTATTGATTCCATGTGATATAATTAAATCTAGAGTATGATTAAAACGGTGAGTGGGTCCAGTGACGTTTTGTTCGACCCCAAATGAGTTTCGTAAATCAGTAAACGCAGCCCCTAACGCATCATTTGTATTGTCAACATGAATGTTAAAATCTCCAACAATCAGCGCTTTATCGACGTTGACCAATAGATCTGAGAGAAAGTCTGCAAACTCTTTTAGGAAATCAGCATTAGGCCCTCGAGGTCTATAAACGGTAGCCAAAGCAAGAGATAGTAGCGACTTTTTACGTATGCTAAATATTACACTCTCAGATATAAGAATTTCAAATGAATTAAACCTATAGTTTGTTCTCTGAGTAACATTAAGATTACCTCTATAGATTGTTGCAACACCACCGCCACGGCCAATCAGACGGCACTGTGAAAACAACCTTTTTTTAACCTTTATTTTTAAAAGTGAACATGAGGAAAATATGTTGATCAGTTTCATAGATTAAACTTTAAACTTGCTTGTGTTACACAGATATTGAATAAACGCTGATCTTCAGCAGGAAAGACTTTAATAGCAGCAGTTCATCCAAAAATCAGCGGATCACACGCTGGAATGACAGGCGCTTGCTGAAATCACCAGCTGCAATCTGATTGGCTGATGCGGTTCACCGGTCCGTCTGGAAACAAAACGGCATGTACAAGCTACCGGGTTCATATGACATTCAACACGCTTAGATCTTAAGCTAAACTAAACTAGATATGCAAAATTCTGCTTGATTTTCTGAGTTACAGCTGTGTAATAATAAAGACTTGTTACTTTTGGATGATCAGAAATGTATTGACTTCCACTAATGTCTTCAGTGTTTCGTGTGTGTGTGTGTGTGTGTGTGTGTGTGTGTGAGAGAGAGAGATTTTCTAGAAGTTTCTCTCTGTAAGTGAACGTGTTATTGTCTAGTGACACTTCAGACCTTTATCAGTTAGGCAATAAAATCCAGTTTATTCATTTAAATTTAATTTTTTTTTATTTATTTATTGTCTCATATGACTGACAGCTCTGAATCTTCATCAGTTGTTAACCCAACACACAATAATACAGTAACATACAGCGGCAAACATTATACATGAGTAAAATGCATAGAACTTACAAAAATAATTTTTATGCGCACTGACTTTTTATTCAGCTGACATATTGTCACAAATACAGTAAAGAAGGAATCCATCAGACATCAACATACCATAAATAACAAACCAGAACAGTATTTACTCACAGGAACAGATACATATTGAACATATTGATGATGATTATTAGTGCATATGTCTCTAATATTTATAATCTACTTCACAGTGTTTAACATATTGAACTTTAACTGAATTTATGGCACATTTATATACAGACATCTACAGATACTACACAGACCAAATACATAGACAGAACATCCACACACAGTAATAAAAACACTGGATCTTCTTCACATTCATATGCAGTTATCTTTGAGATTAAGTATGTTTAAGTTCTTGAAGTGTATCATTTATTACAGTACATGAAGTATATTTTACTGTATTATGTGTAAGTGTGTGTTTGACTAATCGTAGTGATATTAGCAGTATACTTCTAAAGTGTACTTTACAGACTACCGAATAACATGTAAACTTAGCTTTTATCTATTTTAAAATCTATATTAATGTAAACATGCTGATATTATATATAGATAGATATGGTATGTATGTACACATGCCAGTATATTCAGTAGTATATGTATGAAATAGACCATTTTTGACATAATTTTATTTGTAACTCCAGTCAGAGAGATTTTGATTCAGAAAGTATAGGGTGAACATTCTTTAGTTTTATTATATTAATATAATGGAAATATAATCTAATTAATTTTTTAAATGGACTAATTTTACAGTAATAATTTACAGTACTGGTTATTGTTGTAATAAAATAGCTATTTTATTATTGCATAATAAATATAATAAATTAAAATCTAATGTCCATTAATTTAGTTCACAGACAGTAATTTTCATCAGCGTTTCCTTCAGTCGTACCTAACACTTGTGTCTGGTTAAAGACATGAAGTATTTCCAACACATAGCTGTGAGGAACATTCACATTACAGTCATTCAGCTGAATCCGTTGTCTTTCAGCAGGACTGAGCTCTGTTTGCATTCTGTTATTTCCCTGTTTATCACTGTGAAGCTGCTTTGAAACACTCTGTACTGTAGATACAGCGATCTATAAACGAACTGTACCGTATACAGCGCTCTAGAAATGAAGCTGACTCGACTCAGACTGTGATGTTATTTTGCTCTGTTGCTGTGATCTGTGTGTTTCGTGCACAGACGCATCATATCCTGCAGTCCCTCGTCCAGCGCCCTCACAAACAGCCCTGAACAGGTTTCTTTACTCTCTCTGAAACTGGACACACAGAACAGTATGCGATCGGGCCGCGGGTTGTAGCACACGCCGTAACCGCTGGGAACCACTGGACCGTAGCAACAAAACATCTCCTCTGTCGTGGGAACCTGGAAGGATGAACATCATACAGCATATTGCAAACCAGCACTGATAAACGACCTGAAATGCTTGGTTCTGATCAGTCAGTGGTCTTACCTGACTGGTGGACAGGATGAAGTGGTTACAGATGTGGTACGTTTCATCAGAGAAGATGTCTGGCGTCTCCATTTTCATCTCCTTGGCCATTTCATGTAGTCCTAGTAAGTGATTGTCCATCCCCATCCCTGCGACGGCCTGCAGACCAGTGAAACGGATCGTCAGCTCCACTCTACAGGTGTGAATCTGCTTTTCCTTATTCATTTCACCGTTGGCTTTCAGTTTTTTTATTAAAAAACAAACAAGCAAGCCAAGCCCAGAGGAGAAAAAGTAATGCAATAGTATTGTAACACATTACTTTACATATAAATTAACAATTAGTTACTTGACTAAGAAGTAACGCAATATCGTATCTTAGTAACTTTGCCCAGCACTGGTCAGCACACACATGAAGGGACGGGACTGACGTCAGACACCTGTATTCCCTTACCAGAGCTGTGATTCGTGTCTGAGCTTCTATAGCTGCTCGCAGTTTCTCCATCTTCTCGGTGTCCTGGAATAAAGTGTGTGAGTTTAATGCCAGATATTCATTGTTTTGTTGTGTTCATGGCAGAAAATAAAGGAGAGACGATGTCGTAACGGAAGGAAAAACGTGTAACCTGAATGGATGTTCTGCCGTCTGTCATGGCCTTGGCGAATGCCAAAGCCTCCGGAGTGGCCGAGCGGATGTTGTCCACGCGTCCCTGCCGGAAGCGACGGAGAGAAGCGCTCTCGTAGGTGGAGACGGGCCTTCTGTGACATCTGCACAGATAAAACAAGATGATCCAGCAAATCCAGCAAAGAGAGTGCGAAACGGGTGACGGCGTCTGCACCTGTAGAAGGCCAGCTGTAGAGCCAGCTGTATGTACGCGTCTGGACTCATCTTCTGATGCTTGATCAACTCCTTCCCATGAGCTGTGAATGTGAAAACACTCATGTCGAGATTCCTCCCGAGTCTAGAGGGGGAATGAAGATCATTCGTGGTGTCAGTCAAACCCGCGCTGAAGTCACTGCATTGTAAAACCTGCAACTCGATTTTCTCCTGTGAGTTTTCAGTCTCACCTTCGCAGGTGATCTGCGGCCGAGGCCAGCGCGCTTTGGATCCGAGCGGAACATTTCCACATTAATCTGCGTGGATGAGGAAGTTCAGACGTGCTCCGACCGGAGCTCGGCTTCCAGGAGCTGCTCCGTCTGCAGGGACGAGAGGTCGGTTCATTCATATAATGAGCTAATCCAGCTCACATTCTGACTGTGTGTGCAGTTGTTGTTGCATCGTCTGGCTGGAACATATTTTAAACATAATTATTATAAATAGCTCTGAGAAGAAAGTCAAAAGAGAATCTTCTCAAATTTGCCCAGAGCTTCAAAAAGTAACTTCATCCTTTAGTTAGCAGAAAGAGCTTGAGTTTGTGAAGTGTGTGATCAGCTGGTTCATGGTGTGGATGACGCACATGTGTTTCAGGACGTGTTCGGTGCACTGCACCAGGACGATCCCCTCGAACGGCGAGTGCTCGCACACGACCCCACACACACCGTCGGCACCGACCACGAACTGAAACAAAACACACTTCCGTGACATCAGCAGTGCTTTCATGCAGCTTTTGTGTTAACAAACAGAACTGCAAAATGAGCCAAAGTTTCTCAATTCAACCCAACAGACTCGCAGTGTTAAAGGACGTTAAACTGAAACACCGCAACACCTCTGAAACTTCACACACAGCATCTTTAGAGTATCTTTCATTTATTGTTTTACCTGCAGGGGTTTGTCGTACCAGCGGTTTGCCCCATTTTTATCAGGACCTCCGCCGTGCAGCATCAGTACAGCTCTGTTAGCGTCGCCGGGCTCGAGTCCCGTGGGATCGTCCAGACAGACGACACACACACAGCGCTCCATCAGCTCCACCGACTCTCTGTTCACTGGATCTGTTGTCAGATTTGACACAAGTTGAAATGCATGTCTGTCACGCACAGGATCATGGGAAACCTGATTTCACCTTCTGGTTAACTGTGAAATTTGGCTAAGAGACCTGAGGGTTACTCTGTCTTTCTAGCTATTACCACCGTGTCCGTGTGTGTTGCGCTGGACCTTTGAGCAGCTGGTCTCTGGCTGCAGCCCAGTCTGTCCGGCCGTCGGAGGTCAGCAGACCCACGGCCGGCTGCTTCTGCTCGGCGTTCAGCGTTTGCTCGTAGATCCACTGCAGCTGAGCCTCAACGTCAGCCTCGTTCAGTCTGCAGGATCCTTCTGTCAGATTCAGCTTGAAGAACTGAGAACATGAACGAGACGCACGAGTTTAACCTACTGGAGAGGGATTGTATTGTACTGAGCTTTGAATGACATCACAAATCAGCTCTTACATAAATGCTCCCTATATGCTAATTACAGTTTTTTTTCAGTTGCTAACAAGCATTGTTCAATACCGAAACCACATTTTCAAAACTCTTCACACAGTCTGCGAAACAGAAGTCAATGCAGACCAAACTGTGAACCGTTTTTCATTGCTTTCAGACAAAATGCATTCAGTGACCACACTTTTCAAAATTCAGGAACTCTTTTCCCATTCGTACTCCACAACACGCAAAATACTGTATTTTCAGCACATTTTTCTAATGCTGATACACTGCATTCAAAATGATTAAAAACACATTCAAAACGGAATGATGGCAAATTCCAAGCATTTATGCAGTAATCATTTTAAAATATTCTCAATTTTAAAGCCAAAAATTAAAAAAAATAATCATTACAAGCCAATTGCAATTTTAGCTGAGATTCCACCCGCTCCAGTGCAGGAGAGAGAGAGAGCAGACTATAATCATCACTGTAATTTACTGTAATGAACAACAGCACATGTTTTACAGTAATGTGTAGGATGCATTTTGTTTATTCTTTTTTTATTATCATTGCAGCCCTGGAGTTTTTCCCTCTTTTTTTTCTCCTTTTGGTTACAATTTTCAAGTACTATATTCATATAAGAAATGAAATTTTGATTAATTTCGGATTCATTCGGGTTACAAATGCTTTCAGTAAAGTGAAATTGTGTTACAGTATTCTATATGAAGAACTGATTTATGTGGAAAATCATTGAAACTTAAAAAAAGAAAAGTTCATCAATCATGTAATGTTTCAGGTCAGTGTGTTGTGAATGAAGTGTGTGTTTTCTGAAAGAGTGTCATGTTGGTCTGAGTGAGTTTTGTAGGTGAGATAATCTGTTCATGCTGCTAATGCTGACTGTGTGAAGAGTTTTGAAAATGTGGTTTCGGTATTGAACAATGCTTGTTAGCAACTGAAAAAAACTGTAAAAAAACAATTCTTATTGTGTTTTATAGGATGTAATGTTAGCTAACTAGCAGCGTTTTATTGTTTGTTCAGTGATTTCTGTGCTGGTTTAGTGCAGTCGTGAGCTCAGCGGGACGAACACACACAGCGGCTCCCCGCGGCTCCACAGCTCTGATTGGGTTATTGAGTTTTCAGACCGGACCTCATTAGAGACGCTTCCTGACTCGTTTCCAGGTAAAGGACCCTCAAGACCGCAGCGCTCGTTCGCCCAGCTTGACGTCTGCAGGCGAGAGAGTCGCTGTGATGCTGAAGAGCGTCTGTCGATGGACCTGCAGTTAATTTAAGAGCCTCTCCAGCCTCCGTTTCGACCGTGATTAGCTGGATCAGATGAAGGTGACCGCAGATATCCTGCGAGTGTGATTCTGGTAGAATCAGGACCAGATATGGCCTTTTCTCGACTGTAACAAAGCGATCATCTCACCCGACAAACACGACTGCTGGTGTAACAGCAAAAAACCACACACCTGATTTTTACACGCCACAATGACGTGTCCGCTGTCAGACGAGCCGTCCACTGTGATGAGCGTGTCCAGTTCCGGTCCGGCCCGTCTGTAAGAGCTGAAGAGACGCTTGTACTGATCCATACAGAGCGGAGTGTCGGCCTTCTGACCGCGAGCGACGTCCGCCCGCAGAGTCTTCCTGCAACACACACAACGCTCGTCACGTTCTACTGTCGCAGACGAACCCCGTCAGTGAATTCAGTGACGCCGATTTACCCGTCCACCATAGTCTTGTACTGAGAAACACCGAGAATGAGACGAGCAGCAAACCTGGACAAACACAAGAGACAAACATCAGTTTAACATCTGTTTTTATGACAGACGAGACAGAGATGGAGACACCGTACCCTTCCAAACCTTCAGCCCAAATCACCAGACTCCCTCATTACTGACCACCTGTGTGTGTGTGTGTGTGTGTGTGTACTTGTTTTTGTGAAATATCAGGACATAAATGTGTATAATGACATGGGTATGACATGGGTATTACAAAAAAAGGTGAAATATGAGGACATTCAGCATGTCCCCACTTTTCAAAAGGCTTATAAATCACACAGAATGAGTTTTTGTGAGAAAGTAAAAGTGTGCACAGTTTCCTGTGATGGTTAGGTTTAGGGTTAGGGGTAGTGTAGGGGGATAGTAAATATGGTTTGTACAGTATAAAAACCATTATGTCTATGGAATGTCCCCACATTTCACAAAAACAAACATGAGTGTGTGCGTGTGTGTGTGTGTGTGTGTGAGTTAGAAAGCCTCACTGAAGACCAGCAGAAACACCTGGAAATGGAGGTCAGATCAGTGGCTGTTTCTTAAACTCGTGTTTCTTCTCATGTTCAGCTCTCTCTCTCACACACACTGACCCACTGAAACACTCGTTGCCGCTAATATAACGCTGTTAAACATGCTGTATGTCGACTACTGTGAGTTGAGGAGTGATTCTGTATTCTGTACAAACACAGAACAACAACCTTTAAACGCGGTAGAAACAGAGATGGAGGAGATGCAGCGCTCGACGGCCGCGAGGAAACAGATGCTGCGTGAATTTCATTAGCGTTTTGTGTGCGTGAATTAATTTGCACTCTTTATTTACTCACACGAAAGAGTCTTTAACGTCTCTGAAGGATTGTTTGGGGAAAACCAGCGCAGGACTGGAGTTCACGGGCAGCGCGAGTCTGTTCTTCAGATACATGTCTTCCAGCCAGATGTCGTACACCTGAGACAAACACAGCAGAACATCACCTCGCACGTCACTTCCTGAACATTAATTAACCTCAGTTCAGGCCTGAACATTGAAAGAGGAAGAAAAAAACCCCACAATATTATTTTAATAAAGTGCTATTATCTATCAAGTGCTGCTGCCACATTAAAAGCCATGATGTTTCCGGATCAATAGCCACAGATCAGTTACTGGTTATTTTTCAGTTTTAATAGGACTTTCATAATGAATGGGTGGTGCCGCAGTGAGTTATAGATCAGTGTCATTCTCTGATGCTGAATGAAGTCTGAAGCTCTGTAAGGCGTGTTTGCGTTTGTACCCAGTTCTCAGTCTTTTCTCTCTTCTCTAGCAGCTGTTTTTGCAGTTTTTCCCCAACACCTCCAGGTTTGCCGAAGGTCTCCACTATGGCTTTGGTTTTCCGGAGCTGCGTCTCGGACACGAGGTGTTGCACGGATCTCAGGTAGGCGTCCAGCGTGAGCTGCAGGTCTGGAACGGGGACTTTGGGCAGCATCTGAAGAAGAGAAGAATCATGAAAGCTATTCATCACAATCCAGCAGAAACAGATCTGAAGAGATGGACATTACATGCGATGTTTTCAGCCCAGCGGATCTGCCCTGCGGGGCAACAACATTAATGAATGAGGAATTGTTAAGCGTCTCTCTGATGTTTTCATCTCTCTCTTTAATAATTGATGGGAATAGCTTTAAGACAAATGAAGAAAAGATTGTAAAAGAATTTCCTGCTGGTCAAAAATGCTATTTTGATTAACCAATATAATTCAGAAACAGAATTATTCAGATTTATTATTTATAGCATTTGAGAGTTTCTTGCTTTAGATTTACCTGCTTTAAAATAGTAGAAAATGTACATTTTGTAACCATTTGTATAATTATTCTGTCAGAAATAGGACAGAAACAGAAACAAAACTCTACTGTGATCAATAAACATTAGTCTGACAACTATGAAAATGTTGTTTAGAATCAGAAGGAATCAACGATACTGAAATCCATCTGCATGATGTGTGTCTGAGATTCATGTTTCAGGTCCTTCAACAAAAACCACTGAAGAACTGCTGAAAACAGGTCAGGATGTTATCAACAGCTCGACACAGAAGAGGACTTCATTTGTCCTTTTTTGTTTTTAACGACAACAAACAGCAGCAATAATAATAATGATGATAAACTGACTCCATATTCGTTCGCTTACACTGCAGTCGCTGCGATCTTCTGCTGCTTCTCTCTTCAGGACGGGCATCATCAGCTCCTGGATCAGCAGATGTGCGATTCCTCCAGTGGAGACTGTCGATCACCCGCATTTAGCCAGAGACATCGTTACATTTCAACTATTTTAGGAATAACCAAATGCAACATCCCCATGAAAATGTTCAGATAATAATTAGACAAATTTCTATTACAGATTGCAACGATTGTTTTTGTGTGATGGATGGACCTGAACGCGTTCATAAAGTTCATCAGAAGTGGGAGTAATTAGAATGTTTTAAACTGAATTTCGTTTCAGTTTTAATTGATTGAGTAGAAAACTGAGGAGAATTTGACTAAAGCAGAGGCTCTTTACTGAACGATCGGCTGCTGTGATGATAAAACACTGACATCGGGCTAAAACATGCACAACTTCACTGCTTTCTGTGCTCAATTAAAAAAAAAGGAAAAAAGAAAACTTCAATTCATAGAATAAGCAATGGCAGCTGAAGTCAGGTGTACAAAAAAGTACAAATACATGAATTCAAATACAAATCCTTCCCTTATAAACTTTTGTACAGAAGTTGTACAGAGAGGAATGAGCGCGCTCACCTGTCCTGTCACGCGTCTGTCGCTCCAGCGGCGCTTCAACTGTCTCTCAGTCGGTCCGTCGCGCGCGGACAGTGTCCGTGTGTCCGTGACTCGTGACTCCGCCCATCCGCGCCCGTCACACACACTGATGCTCCTGCAGGTGTTTCCAGCTGCTGCTCTTTCATCCCTTCCGACCATTTAGGTTTTATATGACAAAATATTTTATGCTTTTTGTATAGCAAGATTTTCTGATTTTGTTTATATGCAATTAATAACAGACACATACTAATTAATGCAGTTTGTTTTCATCATGGTCGATGATGAACGATGAATCTATTTGTATTTTTAGTCGTGTGGAAAATATATATGAGGTAAATAGTCGGCTATTTTGGATTTATTTTGGCTTTAAATTAGTCTCATCTGGTCTCACTGACAGATCACAATTATATATTTCGTTTCAAATCGAAATAATGAAACTCACACGAATTCAAAATCTTCATTAAAATATATTTTACCAGAATCCTTTTGAAGAATTTTAAGAATATGAAGATATTAAATAAGTTCATTCATTGTCATATTGATTGATTCAGTCAGTCAATAAAAAGGCATGTGTACGGAAATATGAGCATGTTTTTATTTGGGTTTTGTTCAGTTACATCACGCACTTCATCTACTCACATCTTCTACACACTATGGAGACACTGTCGCTCAGAGCCCAGTAGCTTCTATTTAGATCATAAAAGACGAGGTAAGCAGAACACTTCTCTGAGCGACACAGTCACGAGTGAGGAATAAATATTGCACATCAGACTCTGACTGTTTGCGATATCATCTCTGGCTCACTAAAATAAACGCGTCGTGTCAGACGCGCCTCTGCAGGGTTAAGTGAACTCGGGTCCGGACGATTCCTCCTCCGAGTAGGATTTGGAGCGCTCGAAGAACCCGTTCTCGTCCACGGGAAGCGCGTTAGTCGTCGTGACGCACAAGCCCTTTCGCTTGAGTTTGCGCTCCTCCATCTGGATGGTGTCGTACAGTCCCGTCGGTCCTTCCTCCAGCAGCACGTTTCTCTCCGAGTAGGACGGCTTCAGCTGGCACACGTGGCGGAGCAGCAGCAGGGCCGGCGCGTAAAGCACATTGACCAGCCCCATGCCGAGGTTCAGCTGAACGAAGCCCAGGTTGTGCACGATCTGACCTGCTACGACAGGCCCCATAGCGTAGGCGACACAGTACGAGATGTCTGCGATGGCATAAACGCTTCCATAGACGGACACGTGACGCACGTCCACCAGGAAGGCCAGAGTGGGCAGCAGTGCCGTGTCCACCAGCGCGATGCCGAAGCAGATGCCGCACAGGGGAAACATTAGCTGGCCGAAGGTTTTGCAAGCGGGCACGGTGCAGGAGCTGGCCCCAATTATGACCATACCGAGGGCGCCGTAGAACCACTGCAGGTCCGGGTACTTTGCGGCCAGCCGGACAGTGACATAAACGCCCAACACGTGAGGGAAGAACGCGGGCAGCCAGATGAGACCCATCTCCCACTCCGAGGCGTTCATCGTGCTCTCCATCCAGTTGGCGATGGTGGGCTCGAGGAACGCCAGCGGGATGTTACAGACGGTCAGAGCGCCCGCCACCACGGCGATGTACGGGTCAATCATGAGCCGGTAAATGGGCGTCCCGACCGGCATGTTCTCGCGCGTCCTGTTAGAAAAAGGTTTGATTACAGTCAAGACCAGAACGCTGTCTGCCAGGCACACGGAGGCCAGGACTATGAACGGGACCCGTTTACCTGCGAACTCATACAGGATGCCGCCGAACGGAGGCGCCACGAGACTCCCGAACGAGATGAAGGCGAGCGCGATGCCAAGCGCGCGACTCCTCTCCGCTTCCTCCGTGTATTTGTCCGCGATCATCGCGATCCCAGACGTGTCGGCAAACGCCGAGCCGAGACCCTGCAGGCTGCGCGCGAAGAACAGCGTCCCGTAGTTATCAGCGAAAGCGAATATACACGTCGAAACGAACATGACCAGAAGCCCGATCAGCAGCGGGATGTCATATCCAACGCGGTCAATGAAAGTTCCCGTGAAGGGGTTCACCATGAGTTGCAGAATGGCCTTGGACGCAAATAACACCCCTATCTGTACGTCCAGGTTTTCCCTGGTTGCTCTGCTCAGTGAAGAGTTGGCATGGGTGTGCAACACTTGCTTGTTCTCTAAATCTGCGAGATAATCGGGAATGATCGGGACGATCACCATATAAAGCATGTTGTCCAGCAGAAGAGCGACGCAAACAATCACCAGAATGATCCGTCTCTGCCGCTCGGGGTCTTGCATTGCGCTGCCAAGCTGTTTAGTTCTTTCGCCCATTTCGGACAACTTTAGGGCGGCTGATTGAGCCAACCCGGCAGACCCGGCCGATTCCATGACTGTCAAAATGCCCGTTTCCGTCAAGAGATCTGTCCTTCAGAATGTAATTTTATTCCCTTCATGTGCAGCGGCGCTTCTGGCTTTTACGCACGAACTTTCCTGGTGTCCGGCGCGCGCGCTCGGTTCGCTTTGGTTCGGCAGCGTCCGGTCTGTTGGCTGCTTTCACGCCTCTGATGGGTGACGTGCTAGTCTTTTCTGTTCACGGGTACAATCCTGAGCTTTCCATTTCTACTGAGCCTTTTTTGCCATTTACATTCCTGTTACGCGCGCATGAGTTTGCGCTCTCGTGTGCGCGCAGTAACTGTCACCTGTGGTCATTCGCATCAGTTTTTCTTTCCATCAGAAATAGTAGATTGCTGTGGGCACAAATTAAGAGGTGTGCCAATATCAGTTTCCTCTCATTTCTTCTGTCTGTTTTCTCTCCAAGGGTCTGCGGCGCGTCCCCTCTGGTCACCAGCCAGCTGCGTCCGTCTGCTCGTTCTAAAAACGGACGTCCGCTGACCAATCACAGTCATCATCACATGACAAAAAACAAAACAAAACAAAACCTAGTTCTCGAGGACGAGCCCTAACTCACTCCAGATCAGCTCTTAGTCTGTTCTCCAAACATTTTAAGAATGTTGGGTCGAAAATGGACAAACCCAGTGGTTGGGTTAAATGTTTGGCCAACTTGCTGGGCAGTTTTATTTAACTCAACCATTTTTTAAAAATTAGGCTACTATATGGCTGACTTAAAATGAACCCAAAATAAATAATATCAAGAACAGAAGTGCAACAAGCTCGTCGTAAACTCGTGTTTAAATGACTGATAATCTGAATCTATAAAATGGACAAATAATAAATGTATGAAACAAGAATCACACATTCAGGTCAGGTCAGATCAGGATATAATGAGACTATTAAGCGTTTGCTTATTAATTAGGGCCCAAGCGAAAATTCGCGCAGGGCCCTCTTGTTCTTCTAAGGATTATTATTATTATTATTTTTTTTTTTTTTTTCCGTCTTCCGGGGCTTTTTGGGGGCCTTAACATGCTCAAAAACTCTTGAAAATTGGCACACACATTGGAATCCGCGGCCATTAGGACGCCGGAGAGGCTGGTACCCGGGCGTGGCAGGGGGGCTCGACAGCGCCCCCTTGAAAAAAGTCTGAAAATTTGGTCCATATATTAAACATGCTTGCACGTATTAGTATGAAACTCGGTACACATATAGACCTCATCGGGCCGAACAACTTTCGCGCTCTAAGTTAATCGCCATGCCAACAGGAAGTCAGCTATTAAGGGTTGTTTGAAAAACGCATGCTCTGGAATTTGATATACTCCTCCTAGACGATTAATCCGATCGCCACCAAACTCGGTCAGCATGAAGTCAAGACACTGATGATTAAAAATTGCCAGGGGATTTTTGATATCTCGAACGGTTTGGCCGTGGCGAGGCAACGAATTTATGGCGAGAAAAAGGAAACAGGAAATGTGTTATAACGTCTTAATACATATATTGATCTTTATGAAACTTCACGAGTGTGTTCGTTATAGGAGTCTGATCACATGGATGTGACAATTGTGAGTCAAAGTTATAGCGCCACCAACTGGCAGCAGGAAGTGTATCACTTTTTGAAATGTTTTGAGATCACCCTCTTATTTTTACCTGATTTGCTTCAAACTTCATCAGTGTAATGTCAATACACAGCAGATGTAGACCTATGACAGGATTTTTGATATTTGAAATATTGTTGCCATGGCAACAGGTCAAATTGTAATAATATTCTTGAGTGTTTTTGAGGCTCTTAACATGCTTCAAATTGCATGAAACTCGACACACACATCAATATTGTCAACCAGTAGACATGGACAAAGCCATAGAAATGGGCGTGGTGGAGGGGCTCAGTAGCGCCACCTTTTGACAAAAGTGGGGGGGTTAGTTTTTCCTACAGTCACCAAACTCGGTACACATATTATTCTCATCAAGCCGGACAATTTTCTAATTTACATTCATTAGCTCCGACCAACAGGAAGTCAGCTATTTTGGTTTGAATGTTAATTTTTTGAAAAAACAGGCTATGAATTTTATACTACTACTCCTACAGGGTTTATCCAATTTACACCAAGCTTTTTTTAACTTGTTGCTAACACATTGAAGTTGTTTAATTGCAAACGGATTTTGGATATCTCAAACGGTTTGGCCGTGGCGAGGCAACGAATTTATGGCAAGAAAAGGGAAACAAAATGTTATAACTTCTGCATACATTAATTGATTTTGATGAAACTTTGGCTTAGTCTTCGTTGTACAAGGCTGATCACATGGATTTGACTATTGTGATTCAAAGTCATAGCGCCACCAACTGGAAGCAGAAAATGTGTCACTTTCAGCATACATTGAGATCACCCTCTTATTTTTACCTGATTTGCTTCAAAATTCATCAGAATAATGTTAAAACTTGGCACATGTAATCCTTTGAAAATGGGCAGGGAGGAAGGGGTCTATAGCGGCACCTTGTAGTGCAGTAAATGTGGAGTGAATTTGACATAGTCCTTTGATGTTTAACCGTTTTAAGTGCCTATTGCCCGCTGTGCACAGTTGCCCTGAAGCCACCGGGGTGGCGGTGCCACCGGGCTTGGGCCCGCCATCGCTGCTCGCAGCTATATTTCTTATTATTTTCTTATAATGTAGACTATTAACTATAAACGGGGAATATGCCTATATTCTCTCCTAACTAACCCTAACCATCTCAGAAAACCTCCTGCATTTTTACATTTTTATTAAACCTTTTTGTTGAGTTTGTTTTTAAAGCCATTTTATTACGTTGTAAATACCAGTGTAAAACCAATGTCACAAATGTGTGTCCTCATAACACACACACACACACACACACACACACACACACACACACACACACAATGATAATTATTATAGTTTCTTTTAATGCGACTGTATTTCTGTGAAAGTGTGTTAGCTGGTTAGCCGCCATTATTAGGACGAATAAATATAATCATCAACTATTATTTAAATATTTGAATTCACAGAAAAGATTGAGGACAATAAGAAGGTGATATCAACTTTTGGAAATCGAATAATAAATCATGCAGCGCAGTGTTCTCCGTTATTCAGATCTCTCGTGGTTTCAGCGCTAAACCGCGGCGCGACACTGACATCTACTGGACGTTTAATATAAACCGTTTCTGTTCCTGCACGAGCCTCCTCTCAAACTACTGACACATCATTACAGAGGGCTGTTTCATAAAAGATGCTAAGAAAAGCGAGGATTAAACTCCAAAACCTGACTTGAATTAACCTAACAATTGAGTTTGGGCTAAAACAGTTTCATAAAAGGTAATTAAAGTTCACGCAGTCCCGCTAATTCGATCCAGGTTCACCTAGTCAAGATAATTTCGCGTGCACAGTTTTCTTAAGCAGCCCTAAAGGTCGATCATGGATCAA
This sequence comes from Chanodichthys erythropterus, assembly GCF_024489055.1. Taxonomy (NCBI): domain Eukaryota; kingdom Metazoa; phylum Chordata; class Actinopteri; order Cypriniformes; family Xenocyprididae; genus Chanodichthys; species Chanodichthys erythropterus. Next base: position 84,647 of record NC_090239.1, on the reverse strand, counting down.
ATCGATCCACCATAGGAAACGGCATACATTTTGTGCTATTTTATGCGTTTGAGACATGGTGTTTTCCTCAGTGCATAACTTACTTTTCACAAGTTTATTCTCCATCTGTAAATGTTAAAAAGTCATGCAAATATTTCCATTTTGCGGCTAAACTTCACAGTGAACGAGCGCTGCTGCGCGCATGCGCGCTAAACAGACGGAATGCAATAATTCTAAAATATACATTTCGCTAAAATATTTGATGTTGGACATTAAATGTGCCTTATGTACACTTTCAAACCTACAAGTAAGTGTATTTTTATGATAGTAACTGTAAATGGACTATTGTAATGGGGTAAATCACTATACTTTGGGACAATTACTGAGTTTAGATTCATCTAAAATTTAGTCTGTGCATATTAATTTTAATTTTTAATTTTGTGATTTTAATTTCTGCTCTTCTAATAACCATAAAGAGTACTACTGCCAAACAAAACCAGAGAGAAATGTATTCATATATTTTAAAACAATCTAATTAAATATTGGGCACAAAACATTTAGCCAGTAAGAAAGGAAAACCTATATATATATAAATTCAGGTTGATTACTCACTTTTAATCACTTTTTAATCACTTTTCCCCAATCATTTCAATAGCAAAAAGTTTCCTAATCATATATATATATATATATATATATATATGAGACCAGAGTATAGATTAAATATGGGCTAGCTGACTTTATTATGCTTTGACTACAGTGGGTAGTTTCAGTGTGGACAACAACCATGTATGCCACTTCAGCAGGCCACATCTTACTCTGTCACTCGTTTCATAGCTTTTGCTGGCTGAAACACTCACTTGGTATTTCTCCTGCTCTTTGTCTAGCAAAAAAAATCACTCAACTTAATGAAAGCTTACAAATGAAGGCCTGATTGTTTCAGGGGCCTTGTCACAGGTTTATTGATTTTGAATTTCTGTGTTACTTTTGCTATATTTTCACACTTAAAACAATGATATGGTAATCCTCTTGTACTCTTCTGTGCTAAGAAATAAGTCTCCTGACAGTTCTCTCCCAAGTGCTTCCATTGTTGTCAGTATTAAGTCTGAGAATGATTCAGTGGGATATATAACACTTAATTTTTAAGAAATGACTTCTCTTCAAATATTTTGTTTTTCACCATACTTACCTTTTAATAAAATATTAAAATAATAAAAATGTCTTAAACTTACACCAATATATATATATAGTGTGTATATATATATATATATGTAAATAAAGTCAAATAATTGTATGTGAGAGAGTCAGCTGTAATATCATTGCGTTCCTATTGGTCAGTGTTAGAGGAGCTCAGCTTAGCCTGACAGTTAGCCTGCTCCAGACCAGGCTAGTTTCCCAGCATAAGTTGCCAGAGTAACTGAGTTTGAACTCATTTAAGTTTGTTTTGTGAAACAGAATTCACTGACAACAAGTCTGACTAAGTAAAGTAAGCCTGGCTTGTTTTCTAATCTTGTTTTATGAAACAGCCCTCTGATCTATGATAGGCCTGTTCCGACAATAATAAAGATTGATAAGCATAACTATTGAGAGTTCTTCGTAACGGTGGTGATTTAACAATAAGACAAATACTCGATAATGATCTATAACTAAATAAAGTTAAGATGTGATATTTGAGTGAGCCTGTCTTTCATGAACAGCGATCATATCCGTCTTCAGTGGTGCAGTGCCCAGTTCGGCCGCTAGATGGCGGTTTCTGTCAGGAAATAACGGGACACAAGCAATCACGTGTTCAGATGAACGAGCGTCACAGGTGAGTTTCTTCATGTGTCTCAGTTTGCTCAGAATTATATTATCTGCCTTGCTGCAAAATAATCTCAACCAATCACACTTAAATCTTCTAAATCAAAACCGCTCAGGATTACAATTATATTTCACTGGGTTCACATGTATTACAGAAAAACAGGTTTCGGGAGTGATATACTTATTTCATTATCTGTCAGGAATGGTACAATTAAATGAACATTCTCCAAAACTTTCATTTGGAATGGCATTTAATTTTGGGAAGTGTAAGCAGGGCCACATGTATAACCATATTAAGTACATGTGTTATAGTGACTCATATGGCAAACACTGGAGTAGATTGTCGTTTTGTATGAATGTGTTCTTCTCACGTTGTCTTTTCATTTCAGTATGTTTGGAGCACAGCAGGAACTAATGATTAAACAAACCGACCTTCGTCCTCAGATACCATGAAACACATCTGCAAGAAAACTGTGTCGTAACATTTACCCAAATAAAACTGACTCTTTTACAGAAACCACACGAGCAGATGTGGCATTATTATGGCATCTTACCTAACTTCAGAGCTTTTTCTCTTCACTGATGGTGTTTCTTTTAGATCTTACATTTGAACGATCAATCATAAGACACTGACCAGATCATTACTGCAATATTGAATCACATCAGTTATTAAGAAATCGAGCAGTTGAGTCTTTATCCATTTTCAAGAAATCTTTGTCAACCCTTGACCCATTAGCACTTTCTACTCTTTTTTTATAATACACATCACTTACTGTACATATTGTTGCCCTTTTGTTTGTTTAACTGCTTCTATTTCTCTGTGGCTTTGAATAAAAGCGTCTGCTGAATGATTAAATGTAAATGTAGTCTTGAATCTGTATTGTGATTGGACGTGTCTGTCAGGTTTGCTTAGAGAAACTGGTCAAACGTTCAGGGAAAATCTTCAGCATTGTGATCTAATCTCGAGCTTCATGACCGTGTGAAAGTTTCTTTGAAGTGTTTTCGCTCTTCACGTCTATTTCAGAGGCTGTTTCTGAGAAGAGTCCAGGAGTCAATCCTGCTTATGGGGTCAACGGCACCTTAAAGACTGAGATAGAAAGCGTCTGTATCCGCAGAGACGAGGAGCCGTGTGAACTAGTGTCTGTCCACAAATAGAGTTGAATCTGTGCCCTGCTTGAGCTTAATCACTGTTTTGAAAACCTTTAAATATCTTTAGAACGGCTTAAAGAGCAAATATCCAGAAAAAAAGACAAAGCATTCCCATGAAACTCTACTTTATCCCAAAATATCTGCATGCTACTGATCTGAACAGTGTTCTTCTGTTTTTTTTTTAGCTATGTTCAGTTTTGTTCTTTCAACTCATGTTAAAACACGTAAATACAAGATGTAAACACAACACTGACTTGCTTTAAAAGTAGAATAAAGACAATGAAGGGAAAAAGCTAATGAACGACTGAACTGGTGCACTGGTGTGTTTCTGAGGAACACGGTGGTTTCAGAGACCTGTAGGTCAGCAGGTCTGAGAGTTGCCCTTTGACCGGCCGTATTAATGTCCTGATCCGCTTTGGGCTCCAAACGCACGTCAGAAACCCAAATCTACTGATATGAGAGCAGCTCCTTGTGCAGAGGAATTACTGAAGATTACAAAAGCCTGGAGAACTCCTAATCCTAAATGTGCATGTTGATTATTAGCCCAGAGTTTAGAGACCTGAGCTGCTGACTGAAAAGATCCTGAAGATCTCTGAACCTGTGGGAATGAACATGCGGTGCATGGACTTGAATAAAAGCATTTGCATAATTTTACCATCTGGACTGACAATGAGAGCGTTCAGTGAGTCAGCTGACAGGAAACCAGATAAACTAATGTAGAAGGAAATGACCCTCTGATGTCAACAAGCTCTTCGGTGATACTAGTTGAGTTTTAATAAGCATCTGAAGAACCTGTGACGACGGTCTTGTGCCTCACGTTTATTCTGTGGATTAACAAAGAAAGGCCCTTTTGTTGTTAGCGGTTCATTCAGTTTTGGTTAGAAAAATCCTCTTTCTTCATAGATTCACACATGAATACTGGACTCAGATGCTTTAGTCAACAGAGATATTAAGACAACAACAATGAAATCACTAAACGACTGTGTCCTGAATGGATTCTCATCTCTCACACTTCAGACTACTGAAATAAGGCTTCAGACTGTACGTCAGTCTTCAATTAATAATTCAGGGAAATTCTGGACAAATAAATGTGTTAGGCACTAATTTGACATAAACATCATCATGTGTAAACTCTTGTAGATTCTTCTCAATACGGCATTACATGGACGGACGAAACAGCTGAAGCTCTTTGACTCTCATTTCTTTTTGTCCGCAGGTTTCTGTCCCGTGAGGAACTGCCAGATTCCTCCGCGGTAGAATTCGTTACCGTACGCGTACAGGACGGCGTGGAAGATCGGAGACGTCTTTGCGAGCACCGGGAGGACCTGGAGGATCCACAGGTAGACGACTGAGATTCTGAACTAATGTGAAGTTTTATCAAGCTAATGATCGTCAGCGTTTGATTATGGTTATCTTACCATCCTGAGCTTGGGTGAGATGAGACTGACGTTCTCGAAGCAGGCGTATGTGCACATCACAACATAAGGTCCCCAGCAGAACAGCAGCGCCTTCAGCGGTAAACCTGTGTTAAACTACAGGACGGAGAGAAAGAGCCGCTTCACATGCACTCACTGTCATCACGAGAAACTATACCAGCATCCTTTCAACGCAAGACTGAGAGCTTCAGGCTCAGAATGGTGAGAGGATCTATGGAGTAGGCTATAAAAACTGTCATTCTTTAAAACTAGAATGAATGCATTTGTATAAAAGCCTTTTCCTAGAAATCGTACTGTACCTTAAAGTGGTGTGTCTTTTTGAAGTATGCATAGATGGCATTGTAGGACGACTGCAAGATGAGAACAGGGAAGGCCAGATACAGTACAGTGATGGTCAGCATGTAGCTGATGTAATTCCTGAAGATGACAGCAGAGAGGAAAACAGCGAGTTACTCTTGCATGCACATTTACGTCACCACAGATATTCAACTCATCAGTTCCAGGCTGGACAAACTCACAGTATTTGTCAGTAATTTTCTAAACGTTATTAGTAATGTGCTGCAGTTTTCAGGTATGTTGTGTTTCGCTTTGAGCTGCGCTAACCGCGGTGAAGCGCGTCAGTCAGGAGTGTGAGGCGATACCTGTCTCCGATGGTGTAGTCGAGTGTGCAGCAGGTTCTCATTGGCTCAAAGTCAAACACTCCCCAGCCAATGGCAGGCAGCGGAAGAGCCGCCCAGAACACGGCCAGAATCCAGATGAGGGCGCTGATAGTTCCAGATGTGCTCCAGAACATCTTCTGCTCTGGAAACAAACTCCACTAACTCATCTACCAATTAAACCCACTAAACCATCAGAAAAACTGAACGCAAGGCTTAAAAAAGAACCGAGGGCACTGAACACTGAAGGATAATTAGGTAACATTTTTATGGATGGAGGATGTTCTGTTTTCACTCACTAGTACAGTACTGATGATATCTGTCCCAAGCAATGGCACCCAGAAAACTGATGGCGGCGAGAATCGATACCATTCCCTGAAAAGCGTGAATCTGACAGCCTTCGGACCCGAACGGCCAGTATCTTTCAGAGGTCAAAGGGTTCAGAAAAAACACAAACACACACAGGTTTATATATATATATAGAGAGAGAGAGATTTGACATTTCTAATTTTCATGTCCTAAAATTTTATATTTAAAAATATCATCATCCTGAGTCCTGAGAAGGTGGAAGAGAAATATTCATCATAAATATAATTAGGCCTACTTTTTATTTGTACTTTGTGCAAACTGATTTTCTAACTTTTAGAAGCAAATGAAACTTTGGAAAGTTTCGATTCTGAATTCATGCAGTAGATTTAATTCAGTCTCACCTCAGATAGCTGGCGTAAGCAGCCACTAAACCGTTAATATTGAGGCTCAGATCAGCCACTGCCAGGTTAAAGATGAAGAAGTTATTGGGAATCTGCATCTCTCGCACTCGCAGGAACGCCATGGCCGAGATAAAATTAAGGAAGAAGCCGAGAAGGCCTACAAGAAAATATTCAGATATTCAGACTGTACAGAATTCATACCGCTGTGCACAGCAAAACAATATATATATAATGCTGTTAGAAGAGTTACAAGTCCACACTAATGAAGAAGCACCAATAATCACCCTGATCAGATACCATCACTGTAACATAGCACTTAGAAACTAAGTTTATTTACTTAACTTTCTTTTATTTATAGATTTAAAACTATGCACAGGTTTTGTGAACTTTATAAACAAACAATCAACTAGCATTGGACTATGAGTCTACAGATCAACCAGCCCTCATTAATCGATCGATCAGCCATCATTACTCAATCAAACACAATGGCAGTCCTGAAGTGCATCATGCAGTTATCCCTGTCAATACATTCACCGTTGAAGGATTCTCCAGCATGGATGAATGGACTCATTGATTGATTGATTGATCAGCATCACTCACCGCCGACCAGCAGCGCGGACCCGAAGGCGAACATGTCAAAATCACTGAATCCCTCCGGTAACGCGTATGAAGCCATTTTCAAATGTTTCTCACTGCTGACCGCAGCTTTACAATGCGAGACTTTATATGTGTGTTTCTTTCCTTGTGAAAGCGCGTGTGAGATTTTAAAGCCTCTGAAATCCCCGCAGGAATGTTTTAATGTTTTAATACCGCAGAAGTTTGTGAAATAAGAGCTGCAGCGCTCATTCTGTCCGAACTGCGCATGGAGATCAAACACAGACCGGATACAAACACACACTTCTCTAACGCTTTACAAGCCAAACAGTACAGGCTCAAACAACCACCAGATGCCCAATAGATATACTGTTCTTCCAAAATAAATCACAATGAGTTATATATATATACACACACAAACTCATTGTGATTTATTTGTAATATTTTAAAAAGGTTTAAAGGAGGCATGAAAAGTTAGAGAACCATGTGTTAAATTATCACTTATCATATAAAATAAGATGTGAAGAGTAAGATTTTAATGAAATTCAAATCTTCCAAGTTTTATTTTCACCATAATGAAAAGAAATGTTATGCAGACATTTTAGTCTACATCCCTAACCCTAACCTAAACCTTTTTGCTTGAGGTCAAGTAAGTGTCAGAACCAATCAACAACTGTCTGTATTTTTAAATGATTTTTAAGTGAAGACAAACTTTTAAAGCCACACGAGACTTTGGAGCAGCTTGCTGCTGAATTCAAATCAAAGGTTGCGATTAGGAAACTACTTCTTTGTTCTCAGATTTCAGACGTTAATACCATTGGGAAATAATATACGTACGTTGTACAAAACTTGAAATGGGTTCACTGTAATCTCGCTAAATTCTTTTAGCTGACACTCTCCAAGGAATGCAGAACAAAACGCATTTCAGTGCAGCACTTGTACTTTCCCCTGTTGTTTTCCTCTGTTGCTTTGGATAAGAGTTTGTACTAAATTAATGAATTAAAATGTACAATTCTGAGTGAACCTGAGAAATCAGAAACTAGCTCTCTACACTCTGATCTGTTTAATAAGAGTGAGTTTATTCAGAGATTAAATGTGAAGAATGATGTGGATTTCCATTATTATTCTACAGGGAAAAAGCTCCTCATTTCTTTGTCTTGACAGGACTGGATGTCACAGTGCAGTGGAACAAATATAGGGTATTATATATTTATCATACTATAAAAAATATTTTTGCAGACACTTTGCAAAATATAATATATTCATATAAATATACACATGAATGTCTGTGCTTCAGTCTGAGACAGTAAGAATTTGCTCTATACTGCCACCAGGTGTTCCAAATGACATATACACTACGCTTCAGTTTTTCTTAATTGCTAACAAGCATTGTTCAATACTGAAGACACTTTTTCAAAACTCTTCATACAGTCTGCATTACTAACACTACACTTGTGGCAATATATACACTATATTGCCAAAAGTTTTGGGACGCCTGCCTTTACGTGCAAATGAACTTCAATGACATCCCATTCCTAATCCATAGGGTTTAATATGGAGTTGGCCCACCCTTTGCAGCTGTAACAGCTTCAACTCTTCTGGGAAGGCCCATAAACTAGTGAAAAAAGAAGTAAAATTAGCAAAATTGCAGTATAAGGATAAGATAGAAACTATGTTTACTAATGGGAGATCTCACGTAGCCTGGGATGGAGTGAAGTCTATTATTGGAACTAAACCGAGGACGAAAGGATCTCTGAACTAGCAGAGAATTTTAACTCTTTTTACACACGTTTTGATACTCATGATTTTACCGCTGAAGTGTTTTATCTTGGAAATCTAGAGAGTGTAGATAATGATAGATTTCAGATTTGTGAAGCTGACGTACGTAGATGTTTTAGCCAGGTTGAGGTTAAGAAGAGTCCGGGTCCTGATCTTATTGGTGGCAGAATGTTGAGGGCTTGTGCTGAGCAGCTTTTGGAGATTTATTCATTTATTTTTAATAAATCCTTGAAACTTTCAAAAGTCCCTTGTCTCTGGAAAAATTCTATAGTAGTGTCAATTGCGAAAAAAAGAAATCCTCTTCCTCTTAATGATTTTAGGCCTCTTGCACTTACTTCCATGGTAATGAAATCTTTTGAAAAATTACTAAGGGGGAAAATTTTAGCTCTAACCCAGTCAGTCCTTGATCCAATGCAGTTTGCTTATAAATCAGGAGTGGAAGATGCCACTTGTACCCTATTAAATATGATTTTAAATCATTTGGAAGGCACTAATAATTATGTACGCCTGCTTTTTGTTGATTTTTCCTCTGCTTTTAATTGTGTTCAGCCTCATATTCTGGCTAAAAAACTTATTGAATATTTTCATGTAGACTCGACCATTGTGCGTTGGCTGGTGGATTTTTTAACCAACAGAGTTCAAAGAGTGTGTGTTAATGGTGTGTTGTCTAATGCAGTGTCATCATCCACTTTCACACCTCAGGGTTGTGTTTTATCCCCTCTTTTGTTTTCTTTGTACACTGACGACTGTCGGAGTGTTTTCGAAGGAAGACACATTATTAAATTCGCAGATGACTCTAAAATTGTGTCTCTTCTCAATGAGTCAGACGGGAATCATGGTCCAGTGGTTGATCATTTTATTCAATGGTGTGAGAATTCTTTTTTTAAATATTAATGCTTCCAAAACCAAAGAGATGTCTATTGATTTTCGTAAGAAGAACTCTGTACCTGTGCTAGCTGTTGTCATTAAGGGCCACCAGGTAGACGTGGTTAAACAGTATAAATATTTAGGGACTATAATTGATGACAAACTAAAATTTGATGCAAATACTGATAGTATCAGAGGCAAAGCTCTTCAGTGTCTGTATTTTTTGAGGAAACTTAGAACTTTTAAAATGGATGTTTCTTTTATAAGAATGTTTTACTCTTGTTTCATTGAATCTGTTTTAAGTTTCTCAGTTATTTGCTGGTATGGTCATTTAAATGTTAGGAATCGGAGTAAGTTGATCAGTATCGTAAAAATGTGCAGTAAAATTGTTGGAGCTGATCTAAGGACCATTACCCAAATCTATGAACAGAGGGTGACAAGGAAGGGCCAGCTAGTCCTTTCTGATATTACTCATCCATTGCGCACTGAATTCCAACTGCTTCCATCGGGTCGGAGATTTAAACTCCCTCTGTGTAAAACCAACAGATACAAAAACTCCTTCATACCGGCTGCCATTATGTTTTTAAATGAGTTAAATGAGTTTTAAATGAGTATAAATGTGTGTTATCCAATGTGTTTTGTGTTGCTGTATGGACATGTATGTATACTGCTGTCTATAAAAAGAATTGCCTTTAAGGACAATACAGATAAAGACAAGGAAAGACAAGTGATGTTGGCTCATGATGTGAAGTCTCCGCTCTAATTCATCCCAAAGGTGTTCTGTCGGGTTGAGGCCAGTCAAGTTCCTCCACACCAAACCTCCACAAGGGTCAAGCCCAACCCCTGAACAGCGTTCTCCTGGAGCCGCCAAACCCAGACTCGTCCATCAGATTGCCAGACAGAGAAGTGTGATTGGTCACTCCAGAGAACTCGCCTCCACTGCTCTAGAGTCCAGTGACGGCGTGCTTTACACCACTGCATCCCACGCTTTGCATTGCTCTTGGTGATGTGAGGCTTGGATCAGCTGCTCGGCCATGGAAACCCATTCCATGAAGCTCTCTACACACTGTTCTTGAGCTAATCTGAAGGTCTGTAGGTATTGACTCTGCAGAAAGTTGGCTTCTGCGCACTGTGTGCCTCAGCATGCGCTGACCCCGCTCTGTGATTTTATGTGGCCGACCACTTCGTGACTGAGTTGCTGTTGTTCCCAGTTGCTTCCACTTTGTTATGATACCACTAACAGCTGACCGTGGAATATTTAGTAGTGAGGAATTTTCACAAATGGACTATCACGGTACCACGCTTGAGTTCACTGAGCTCCTGAGAGCGACCCACTCTTTCACAAATGTTTGTAGAAGCAGTCTGCATGCCTAGCGCTTGATTTTATACACCTGTGGCCATGACAGTGATTGAACACCTGAATTCAGTGATTTGGACGGGCGTCCCAATACTTTTGGCAATATAGTGTATATAGTATAATCCTGCAGTATTGGAGTCACGGCTGTGTCAGGAGTCCTTCTGTGTGGAGTTTGTCTGTTCTCTCCAATGGTTTCCTCTGGGTTTATCCCACAATCGAAACACAAACAGGACAGCTGAATTGGAGAATGTATGTTTGCCTGTAGGGTTGAGTGTGAATATGATTGTGTGCGAGTGTGTCGTCCCTGTGATGGACCGGCCATCTGTCCAGGGTGTTTTCCTGCCTACGATCCGAGATGCTGGGAAAGACTCCAGCCTCCTCACGACCCTACATAGGACAAGCGCTTTGGAAAATGTATGGAATCGATGGATGGATGGATGTACAGCGCTGTGAGTGTTCTAGTCCTCCCTCTCTCTGACACTCTTCTTTCCCCATGTGTCTTCTTTGATCCATGTTTTCAAACAAAATCATTCTGAAGCCATCCTGGTTTATCAAAAAATGACAAAAAAAGGGGTCCCACTTTATATTAGGTGGCCTTAACTACTGTGTACTTACATTTCAATTAAACAATTTGATACAATGCACTTATTGTGTACATACATGTTTTTATGTTGTATTTGTATTTTAAAAATACCTGCATGTAATTACATCTGTAATTAATTACTGTAATTACATTTATAATTACACTGTTTTCCCATCCCTTACACTTTAACACACCCTTAAACCACAACCTTACCTGTATCCCACCTCAATAGCAGAAAAGTGTTTTACAATACAATATGAACACAATAAGTACATTGTACTTATTTCTTGATGTAAATACATAGTAGTTAAAGACACCTATTATAGGATTTTTATTTACTACTGTAATTGAGACTAAAAATAGGACACCTGGGTCGGCTTTCATCTGAAATTGCAATGAGTTGTGTTTGGAATAGTTATTATTTAATTTCATTGTAAATATTCTGCAAAAATATTATATTTCAATATAATTCCTGCAGAAATGCTTGAATTTTGTTTTGATGCATTGATTTGAATTCGAAGGTCAAACTATCAACATTAATCTTTTGCATGTATCATGTTTTCCCATTTAATAGATGTATTACAAAATATTTTCAATTTAAATAATCTTAGAAAAGCAACATCATAAAACATACAACATTTTCTCAACACTGTATGGTTTGCTCGAGATGTGTGGTGAAAATAAAGTAAAACAAAGCCGTTCACCAATACGATGCTGTGAATTCACAAACTGCTGTCCAATCCCAGGTCTAAAATTAACCCTCCAATCAGAAGAAGAAGTGTCTGTTCTGTGTATATACAAAAGACAACCGCACAGCCTATGGGCTTCCAGGAAGGAATAATCGTGTAAATGAAAATACCCCAAGTCCTTCCTCTAATCTGCTCTATCCCTTTTATCTGGGGATTCAGAGCAGAGCGAGTAGAAAGTGCTTGAGCGACACAGAGATGCTGCATGAATAAGCGCCTCAGAAGCCCGTCCAGCGCCGCAGCACAGAAGATGCCCGGCCGCGCGTTCTGGGGTTTTGCGCTGGTGCTGTGTTGCCTTCCGTCTCTCTGCAGCTCCTGTCCTGCTCAATGCAGCTGCTTCTACCACAAACTGAGCGACGGCTCCAAGTCCAGGTAAGATTTCACATGGATCTGTCATTAACTGAACTGATATGTTACTGTAGAAAGTTTTCAGATGGAGCATTTTCTGCAAGCCAGTTTGCCCCTGCTCTTTATTTAGTCATTGGATTAACGCGCGTGTGCTTTTTAATCTTCTCTACTTGTTATTCGCAGTGTTTCAGACCTCTGGCATTCATTGCACACAGTGTGATGATGATGATAATTCACAATAAAAGTAAATGCAGAATACTGAACAGCATAGCACCAAATTATAGCAGTGTTGACGACTATAATTGCAAAGTAGATAATTCTTATTGTGTTTGATCATAATGACGTGACTGTCATAAACATATCAACAGATGGACACTTTACTTTGTTTTTATAGGAGCGTCCTGTGTAATGACCCCGACCTCACTGACATCCCAAACAACTTTCCCTCGGACACCTCCAAACTCCGCATTGAGAAAACGGCCATCAGCCGCGTGGCCAGCGAAACCTTTCTTTACCTCAATAGCCTGGAGTACCTCTGGATATCGTTCAACTCGCTTTCCTCCCTCAGCGTGGACAGTTTCCGTGGACTTTATGCCTTGGATGAGTTACGGATGGATGGGAATGTTCTCACTTCCTTTCCATGGGAATGTTTGACAGACATGCCCAGCCTTCGGCTTCTGGATTTGCACAACAATAAAATCAGCAGCATCCCAGCTGAAGCAACCATTTACATCAGAAACTTGACTTATCTGGATCTGTCCAGCAACAGTCTGGCTACCGTCCCGGCGGAGGTTCTGACTTCATGGTTCTCTCTGAAACCTCCCCAGGATACAGAGAATTCCAAAATGATACTGGGTGAGTTTGTTTCTGCACTTAAACCATTTGAATTCGGTTGTAGATTCGTAGTCATTAACGAATAGAAAAACATTGACAGAAGTGTCTGTTCTTCACGCAGGTCTTCATGACAACCCCTGGCAGTGCGACTGTCGTCTGTTTGATTTGGTGCAGTTTCAGAAGTTTCCTTCCTCCTCGGTGGCGTTCATCGACACAGGTCTGCGCTGTGCCGAACCGGAGAGCCTGTCGGGAGTCCTCTTTTCCGACATAGAACTCCGCAAGTGTCAGATTCCCCGTGTGCACACGGCCGTCGCCAGGGTCCGTAGCTCCATCGGAAACAATGTCCTGCTGCGCTGTGGGACCATCGGAGTGCCCATCCCGGAGCTGTCCTGGTCCCGGGCCGACGGCAAGCCCATGAACGGCACTGGTACGTGTCATGTATATGTGTACATGTCAGCCTTGGCTTCTCGTTTCTGCTAAATAAAACCAGCATCTGCTAAACAAATAAATAAATGAAATCTTCTGCTTGTACAATAAGAGAGATGCAAATATGCAAACATGCAAGTGAAATTGTTGTATTTGCACAGCTAAATGCAAATGCAATGTCAGAACCCAGACTAAAGTGAATGTTTTTTATTTTTTCTTATAGTTCAACAGGAAGTCTCTAAAGAGGGCATCATCTGGTCCATTCTCAGCGTTCCTGCTGTTTCTTACCGAGATTCAGGAAAATATGTTTGCAGAGCCACTAACTTTGTTGGGAGTGCCGATGCCATCATCTCACTTGTCATTTCTGATACATGGCAAATCGACGAAGCGGTCGCCAAAAGAAGCCACGGAAAGAAGAATGGTGGATTTGGTCGTGCGGCATATCAAGAGAAGCTCGTCGCCAGATATGTGCCGCCCGCCACATCGGCCGCTGTGCCCATTATTGAGCCTCTGAACGGGCCGAAAGACATGCCGTCCATCAAGATCGAAAGCTACAGTGTTTCTGACGATGTTTCAAAAGCGAAGGCCTCAGCGGCACCTGCGGCTGCCGCAGAAGCTGACAGTGGTGTCGGCGAGCTTCAGAAAGATGTGTTGAGTAACCTTGAGGCCAATGCTTCTTCTCTGCAGCAGGGCCCGGAGCGCAGAGTGGTTCGATCGGTCAAAGTGATCGGCGACACCGACCACACAGTGTCACTAAACTGGCGAGCGCCCACCGCGACCAACACCACGTCCTTCAGCGTTCTGTACGCTGTCTTCGGTGAGCGAGATATGCGCCGCATTAATGTTGGGCCGGGCAAGAATCGCATCACCATCGAAGGCCTCGTGCCCAAAACCAAGTACATAGCGTGTGTGTGTGTGAAAGGCCTTATCCCTAAGAAAGAGCAGTGTGTGATCTTCTCCACGGACGAGGCGGCCAGCGCCAGCGGCACACAGAAGCTCATTAACGTGGTCGTGATCACGGTCGCCTGTGTCATCGCGGTTCCACTGACCCTCATCGTCTGCTGCGGGGCGCTGAAGAGGAGGCTGCAGAAACTGCTGGGCCGGAAGTCCAAAGACATTCAAGACTCGTATGTGACGTTTGAGACTCTGTCTCCAGGCACCAAAGCTAAAGGCCTGGAGGGTGAATACCTCAGCAGACTCAACCCCGACGAATCCAACCGCCTGCTGTCGGCCCGCTCCAGCGTGGACTCGGAGGCCACGGCCCGGAACGAGGGACAACCAAACGAGTACTTCTGCTGACAGACCAGCGCAGGGCCGCGTTCGCCCTGATCGAGACTCTCAGTTTCATGTGCTTGAAAGCATGTTGACCTTTCTCAGCCCCGAAAGGGAACAAATCACCTCAAGTTCAGTGTTCAAAAAGGGAAAATGATCACGCAAGAATGAAATAATGTCTTTATTTTTTATTTTTGTCATGCACTTTTCCAATGAAATGTTTATCACTGATGAGTTTATGTATATTGAATACTGTGCGATATCTTTATACAACACGTAATACCCATTTGTCTAATATTTAAGATTTTCAGGTTGGACCGTCAGGAGAGGGTTAGTGATGTACATGCTTAATCATGTACGAGACTTTTACTTTTTACTTGTTTTTTCTTTATAATGTTGTTTTATTAACTAAATTCAGGAGGAGCAGGTGCAGATAATTAACCTAATTCGCACAAGTGGAAAGCTTTCAGCTAATCAATCAACAACAAGAGGTATATATACTGCAGACTCACCTCTGTTCATTGACAGTTCATCAGCATCCCTCCACCACTCCATCTCCTCACTTCTATTATTACCACATCCGGGGGGAGTACTCTGGGTTCGGGCCAAAATCCTGAGCTTGGAGCCCTCTCCCCGGACAGCACGCCATAATTTACTCTATTTAATTATATGTATATGTGAACTTGTGAACTGTTATATTGTCACCCCAATGTACTGGGGTGAGTGTTTTCCACTTTAACCCTCAAACTTACAATCTGTCCTATCAGGAATATGTTGTCTGTATGTACAAAAATATTTGTGTTTAAGAATATGACTGAATAAAACCATTTTTTTTATATATATATGGTTCTTGATTTCTGATTTGTTCCTCTTGATGCACCTGTAAACACATCCAAGCACATTAGCTGTTCTATTCCCAGTTTGTGTGAATGCTCAAAGCAATATTTAGAAACTTCCGATGAAGTTTGACCTTTAAGGATAATAGGATTTCCTCCACTGAACCAGTGATCTGCCGTCAGTCATCAGAGCCGCGTGTCTTGGAGCATCTGCCTATTTAATGTCAGAGATCCCAAATGTAATTCTGTATTAAAGCTATTTACATGACAGAGAGATGGATATAGAGAATTAATATTTCTTAACACTTGTTTTATCTTGTTTTCTTAAAACAGTTTTCAGTAATTCATTACTGCACAGAAACTGAACAAAAGCGAATAAGCCATTAAATTTGATCATATTCATTATTTACTGCTGATTAGAACCTGTGAAAAAATATAGCATTGTGTCTAAGCATCATTTACTCCCTGATCAACTGCGTCAGGATAGATTAAGTGTAATGAGCTTAAGTGAAGCAGGACCATGGATAAACCGCTCCTCGAGCGTCTTCAAAACACTATGGCCGTCTTTCACACGGTGCTGTCTGCACTTTTCTTCTGCCAGCGGCTCGGTTCTGCCGGATCCGTGTGTGTGACCGGATGCTCCTGTACGGACGAGGCCTTCGGAAGGTGAGTCAGTCCTTTAGAACAGATGTTGGTTTAGGCTGGTAGAAACACCCTATAAATGACCCAGTAACTCAATGTGTAGCTCGATTCAACTTATCTAGGGCAGAACTTGTCTTTTATGTGTATTAATGTTAATTTCCTGTAAACGCAGACAAAAATGTCTCCTTTTTTTCCTGCTAACATGCAGATCTTTGCTCTGTATGGAGCTTCCCTTAGGAAGGATCCCGCAAAACATTCCTGAGAATTCCATCAAAATCCGTATTGAACAGTCACACCTAGCTGAAATCCCTCAAGCGGCATTCGCTACAGTCAGTGCCTTAACCTTCCTATGGCTGAATTTTAACAATATAACGCTGATGAATATTAGAAGCCTGGAGGGACTGCACAACCTGACAGAGTTACGCATGCAGGGCAACAAACTGCGTTCAATACCATGGGCAGCTTTCCGGGACACTCCCAACCTTGACATTTTGGACCTGAAGCACAACCAAATAGACGTGCTCCCAGAATATGCCCTGCGGCACCTGCCCAAACTAACCTATTTCGATTTATCCTTCAATCAGCTTACCATCATTTCCAGAGACGTCTTCCTCAACTGGCCCCGCATCCAAACGCAGAGAGCCGCCGTCAAAGAGGAACGGGCTGACGTCGTTCTAGCACTGCATGAAAATCGATGGCTTTGTGACTGCAGACTCAAAGGCTTTGTTGAATTCATCGACTCTATCAGCCCACCGATGATCCTGATGAACTCGTATATGACGTGTTCAGGGCCTGAATCCAAAGCAGGAAAGTTCTTTCATCAGGTGGAGTTGAAGACATGCTTGAAGCCAGAAACCTCCAGTCCTCAAACTGACGTCACCCTCCCTCTGGGGTCAAAGGTCACCCTGAGGTGCTTGGTGAAGTCCAGACCTGAAGCGGTCGTCCGCTGGAGCTACAGTCTGAAACGCATCAGAGCTTTTACAGGTCAGCACTTTGCCTAATGGCTGTCCATTTGATACCTTCTTCAAGTAGTAGCTTGTTTGATTTACTCTTTTATCTTTGAAGCTAATCATGTTGTGGTGATCATCCTGTTCATTCTGACCTCCCTCTCGTCTTTTCTGCAGTTTCTCAGACTTGGATGAGCGACGACACCATCAGCTCTGCGCTGATTATTCCGGCTGTTCATGTGGCCGATCGAGGCGTTTACACCTGCGCTGCCAACAATTTCATCGGCAACTCCTCTGTCAGCGTCCAGCTCGATGTCGTCCTAGACCACAACTCCACTTTCCCGCCCTCACCCGCCTTCCCGCTGGCATCGGTTGATGAAAGCGTGTATATAGACATGCACATAGCCAAGCAGACCATCTATGGCATCACCATCGAGTGGTTTGCACTGACTGAGAAACCTGCAGAAACCTGGTTCACGGTTTATTTTGGCCGTTACGATGCATCTAAGAAAGACGCCATTCACGTGGGTCCAGGAACCAACAGCTACTCTGTCAGTGACCTGCTCCCGCTTACGAAATATGAAGTGTGCGTGACAGCGAGGAACCAGCCACCGCGAGACGGCCAGTGCGTTGTGTTCGTGACGGGCAGCGATGTGAACCCACCGGAGCAGAGAGCAAGACTCATCCACATTGTTGTCGTTGTTTGTGGCATGGTGCTGGCAGTGCCTGCTGGGATGTGCGTGTGCACGAGCGACACCAGAACACACTGCTGCGAGCGCTGCGCTGACCTGTACAACAGACACAAGCAGGAGACGTTTGATGGCCTGCAGGCGCCAAGTGATGAAGTTCTTTGTGGAGACTCTGCTGAGGTGAGGATGAAGAGGAGCTCAGAGCAGAAAACACAGAAACGGAACAGCAGCGCGCAGTTATATTAAAAAGTTTGTGATATTTTCTTTTGTGGATTGAATAGAAGCAAAAATTCACTGAATGCACTTTTGTCTTCTTCCATTTTCAGTGGGAGTGTTTCATTGGAAGTGTTGTATTCATTGATTTCACAGTATGTGCATTGTTTTAAATGTTTGTGAAATAAATGTCAAACATTAAAGGTGAGGTGGATTCATTCTGTTTATCGTAAAGTGGATCTTTTTTCTTTTCTTTTTTTTATATACATGAATGACAATTAGTCAGATTGCCATAATTCTAGTAAATCTTATAGAGTGTTTGGAGCTGTTTTGTTTGGTCATGAATGCCCCCCCCCCACACACACACACACATAATTAAAATTAATATTTGAATTATCTAAAACAACATGAAAAATATTTCAGCAAGTAGCTTCTGTACTGCTCCAATTTTACTCTTCAACATTACTATTGCTGCAAAACTGAATAGTAGAAAAAAAATCTCTTTTCATTTTTTTTTTCTTTTTTAAATAACACTTTAAAAATGTTTTATTTCTAAATGGATTTATAGCACAGAGTTTACATGATAAACACACTTGACATTTTGATATGCCGTACAAATAGCACATGTATTTTCATCTGCTCTTAAATCACTTCCAAAATATCAGTGAAAAAACTGTCTTTACAAAAGAATAAAAACAATAAAAATAATAATAAAAAGGTTTGACAGCAATAACTACAAATGAGAGAGTCTGGTTTCCGATGTCCGTACAGTCAGTAGACTTTCACCGAAGATCCTCAAGGCAAAAGTTGTTCAAAGAAGAAATAGTCAGACAGTAGGACACATCTACATACAGCACATCTATTGAAAACGATGGACAGAAAGGGCTGTTTTGGGTATTAATGATTAGACTGCTTAGACTAAATGTATTGAAACCTAAAGATGGCAGTATGGTGCTAATTATGAGATTACAGTGGCATTTGGCATCACTAGAACTAATGCATAAACTGGAAGAAGCACAGCAGGACTTGAGGTGTACATTACTGAAATAAACAGCACTTAATTAGCTGTTTTCTGTTTACAAACACATGTGCATAGACCAGCATTGGCAAGGTTTTTTTATGATTTTTTTTTTCTTGCAAGAAAACAAGCCAGATCATATAATTATGACTGTATGCCATTTTGAAAAACAGAAACACTTTAGATGAACCAGATGGCCACTTTAAAAACACTTTTTCACACACAAAGAAACATTCTTCACAAACAGCTGTTTGTAACATCAAATGTTTGGTTCACACATGTAGAACATGTCCAATGCGTCAGTGTGTCAGTAATAATAACCTTGATTTGCCTCAATAATTTTCTGTTCTATTCTCATTTTCAGCTCAGACACAAGAGCGGAGCTCATGCCACTGCCGTCTTTGTTGTGGCCGGATCTCTCATGGCCATCTGTGCTTTTGCTCGTCCTGCAGCTGGAGCTGCGACTGGGGATTTTAGAGGCCAGAGCGCCGGACACCGTGGGCACGGCCCGCACGCGCTCGCTCGGCCTGGAGCCGGCTGGAGGCGCAGGAGGCAGGACAGGAGCGCTGGGTGGAGGAGGCTTGGGTCTGGAGCTGCTGTTGCCACTCGTGTCATCATCGTCATCGAGGAATCGGCCAGCGTTAGGGTCGCTCTGTCCAAACGCTGACCTGAAGGTCCAGTGCCGCTGTTCTTTGGGCCTCCTGCGTATGATGCGACGTGCTGGCGTGATCCTATTGGATTTTGTGTTGCGAAAGAACATAACCGTGGAGATCATAACTGTCACCAACACCATAACAGAAATGATGCCGACCGCCAGGCCCAGAGCTTTCAGTGGATTGTCCCGGCTCTGCATGAGAAAGGCAGCCATGGGCCCTTTGAGACTATTCTACAAAAAATAAAGAAAAAAAGGGATGTAAATAATGTACACACCATGAAAAAGTACTGTGGCTGTACCATGGTACAATAAAACCAGAGGGCCTAAACTGTTGTAAAAAAATAAATTGTACAAACTTTTAAATAATTGTTTCAAAAGTTAATTCTTTTTTAATAAAAAAAGTCATCGGTTCTAATTTTATTTTAGGAATTTATAATTTGACAATAAACTCAAATCGGTCTATTCAGTTGTGTTGTGTAGACGTCCGTTTTCTCCATATTTGGAATTCTAAAGCCTAACGTTTTCAGCTCTGTGATTGGTGGTCCAGCTGTGAGGTTACAGAGGGCCAATCAATGAGAGACAGATTTCGAATGACAGGAAAATTGACCAATCATATCGTTCCTCTAAATGGGTGTGCCTTGTTATCACGAACGTTATGACGCGTTCCGCCCGCTGCTGGGAACGCGATCGGGAAAAAACGCTGATAATATTGCTATGGAAACCATAACATTAATGAGGAGGACATCATTGCTAATGTATTATCAACACCATTTTCAATACTAACTTTTAAAGAAAAGCTGGAGTTAATCTGCAAAGGAAGAGCTAACTTTTGTGCAGAAAGCCAAAGCTTTTAAAAGCATTTCAACCACAGATGACAAGAAGCTAAAGCTCTGCTGCCAGAGCTGTTTGCTGTTTGGGTAAGTTATTTAAAATTTAATAGATTATGTGACTGATTTCATTCTGGCCACCGCTGCCACTGTTTTACTTATGTTAAGCTTTACTTGAGAAAACTTCTGGTCAATCTGTAAATTTTGTAACTTACTAACATGCACATTTACTGTAATTCTGCATAATGGTTACATTTATCCCAAATCATTAGTTTAACTGTCCCAGTCTAATGATATGTTTATTATCAGCATTGCATGTTTGTGGTGATGGGTCGCTGTTCACTGATGATGCGGAAGTGACATGCGTCGGCTTACATTAAATTTAGTTGTTTTTGTGGCAGTTGTCACCATATTCCGCTGAAATGCACACCGATTGTGTGATGATGCACTTATTTGAAATGAGGATCTGCAATTTATTAATTTTTGCTTCATTTGGGTGAGAACGCTCATGCTAACTCTTATGTTTGTATGTGGCATTTCTTGTTAGAAGTAAAATGCAGTATTATAGAAAAGGACATAGCTAGGCTGATTTTAGGCTGAGTTTACTTTTTTCCCGACGAGGGAAGGGGATGAGGGGCCACGGTTCAGAAGTCACAGTTCACTACTGAATAAAACAGTTGTTTATAAACTATACACAATCCATATTCCTATGCCAAGGTATTCACATCATAACCCAAAGTGCTGCACGTGGTAGTAATATGGTATTTTCACAAACACAAATGGAAAAATAATCATTCAAAGCTGTTTTAAACGCATACAGCGACCCTCGTCTCACCGCCTCTGTGATGTCGATTTTGACAACGGCTGTGGTGCTGAAGGACGGAGAGCCTCGATCACGGGCTTGAACCACCACAGACCACCTGCAGTCCTTCTGTCTGGTGATGTTCTGCACGATCTCCATAGACTTGATGTACGGTTTGAGCTTAATCTCTCCTGTGGATGTGTTGATGTCAAAGATGTTGTCTGGATCTGCCTTCATGATGGAATATTCAATGATGTTATTGGGTTCCTCTGCGTCCTCATCCACAGCCTGAACACAAACCAGAATCAAATCCAAATCATCTCATTTATATTCACACCAGTAGTGACAGTCTTGTTCAGCTGAATTGCTCACAGATGCAAAACTTCAAGCAGGTTGTGGAGTTCATGCCGTCAGGCGCAATGAGAGATTTGGCTTTTTATTATTGGCAAATTTTGTTAAAGAACAAAAACTACAAGCCCACAAACCTGTATTTGCACTGGTGCTCCAATAATCATGGTCTTTTCCAGGAAGTTCTGGTTGAACTCTGGCGGATGGTCATTTTGGTCGAGCACAGTGACAAAAACCTCTGCAAGGCTGTATTTCCCCTCAGTGTCTTCAGCTTTTACATAGAAATTATATTTTGACTTGACTTCAGCATCTAAAGAGGCCCAGGGCTGCGTGTAAATGATGCCAGATGTGGGGTGAATGAGAAATCTGAAACAGACACAAGACTTTATTTAAAAATATGATGTGGTTAACATCGCAAATGATGTTTAACTCATGTGTCTAGCATGAGAAGTGTCCAATGAATACCATCCTGCACAGGACGAGACATGTTTCAGTGCGGTAATGATGGAATAAAACACAGAAGCTCCATTCACTGGCTGTTTTAAAATCAAAATAAACATGCGGGCCTGTGCCTGATATTAAAACCATTATAAGAACTTCATCAAGTCTGGATTTCAAGCAGCTGCTTTTTTTTCTTGTGAGTGTGAAAATTAACAGTCAGCCAGAAACCTGCTATTTTTCACACCATTATAATTTGCCTCCTGCATTGGGGAAGAATCAAGGCATAAATTTACAGGTTTTGCATTACCCGTATGTGTTCTACCTCCAGCTGTCAAATCGCTCGCTAATTGGGCCCTGACTCACTCGCGGGGTGTGGAGATGCTATTTTTATTTCTCCAATCCCATAACAAGATTAGCCTGCTCCCTCACCGGAGTCTGTCTGTAAGCCGTTTTGTACTTGTCCTTTAGTCCTTTACAGGCCTTAGATCCCTCACTCTCGCCTGTGTTTGGGTCCTCGCTTGTGTTTATGTGACACTTTTTGACCTGACAAAACTAACGTCACACACTAAATCGCAGATGCTGGAATTTGGTCCCATTCTGTTTGAGTTAGATTTGCCATCGAATCCATCATTTTAGATATCTTTTGTGCAAAAATCTCAAGCAGCTGTTTGAAGAGTGACGTCTGTAATTAATTAAAGCTCAATCCAAACAGATGACTGAACAAAATGCTATGTTGTTAAAGGCAGAACATCTCTGTTACTGGAGCTCAGTATGGCTCTGCCTAAGTGGCAGAATCACTTATTCGAAGCCATGATGTTCAGTATTGACGGAGCAGCTACAGTATTTCTCTGTACTCACAGATCAGCGCCAGAGCCGTAGATGGAGTATTTCACTTCCCCCCAAAGTCCTGAGTCGGGGTCTGTTGCCTGTAAAAACAGCAAACACACATCAGTGCTCCACACGTAACGCACCAAACCACTCAATGTAAGACCTGCAGCTGAGAAATATTCCCCTGCTGTAAGATTATGAACCGGAGCATTTGTTCTGGAAAGCTCATTTCTCTACAAATATAAGCAAAGGAGCAGACAACTCTGCCTAAATTTAGCACTTAGTGTTCATGTCTTGGTTGAACATCATTTCACAAAGATGCTTACGGTCACTGAGACGACGTTGGAGCCTCCGGGTGAATTTTCAGGGATCCTGGCAATGTAAAACTCCGAGGAGAACTTTGGAATGTTGTCGTTTGTGTCCAAAAGATTGATCAGAATATCCGCGGTGGCACTGAAGCGCTCTGGAGTGTCGATCTCAACTGCTAACAGCTGAAAAACAGCATACGCACTTCTCAGCATAAAACACCATGAGATGACACACTGCAAACATAAGATCAGGATCAGACCTTGAATGTTAAGAACTGGTATTTTTCGTAGTCGATTGCGGTTGAGTTTTCCACAATGATGGTGACTTGGGCTTCATTGAGAACCGTCTGAGGAACCACACGGAGAACTCGGGGTCCCACCAGCAGCAGTCGAAATTTAGCATTCGCTCCCTGGATGACATGGGAGAGATCATAGGATATGGTACATTAATAGAGAAAAACTACTTAAAACATCCACAGGAAACAGTTTATGTATAAGTGTTAAAAGATAAAAGTGTATTAGGCTAAAAAAGAGAGAGTGTGTGTGCGTGTGTACAGATGAAACCTGATGACATATCTTTTCCCAACATAATATGATCAATCACAATATCTTAAATATTAAATAAAAAATTGTCTTAAACTTTACAAAATGGCAAAAGTTTATTGTTAGGTTTAAATTGGCCTTTCAGTAACAGATTTAAAGTGTGAATGTTGAGCATCACTGTCATTTTGATTTGTGTAACGTGTTGTAAATCTACAACATTAATTTTCTGAAAGCAGAGCAATCTGTGGGCCGTCATCCACTCTCAATTTAAGCAAAACGGACTTGAATTGTGCGATTCACACTGGAAGAACAGCCCTCACTTTACAGTTCTCACACATTTACTATTTATAGCTCTGCATTTATGATCAGAATGTAGACTGGAACGCAGGGATATTTTCTAAATGAAATGCATGTATGAATGGTGGCGACTGCTGGTGAATGCAATGAAACGAGGCAAAAGTTTAATGTGTGATCATGTTCAGTGTGTGCACCTGGTCAGAGTCGTTGACTGTGATCTTCAGACCTCGGAGAATCTCTCCCTCCGGCGGGTGTTCGTACATGGTCAGCTCAAACCGGTTCTGTGGGCCGTTCTCGCCGTAGAATGTGGGTGGGTGGTTGTTCAGGTCCACCACACGAATACTGACTGTGGTGATGGCGTAGTCAATTATCTGGTTGTCAGGTCCAACCTCCGAAGCCTTGGTTTAAAATGAAGCAAGTCTTATGTCATGCATGATACTACTTATAAATAGACACTCAATCTTTACTGATATTCATATTATAATTATAGCCAACCTTGACTTTTAATTCATATAACTCATTCCTCAGCTGTACAGGAAATGATGTCAGGCTGATACACCCACTGGTGCTGTTGATGCTAAAGAAGCCGTCGCTGCCTTTAGTGAACAGAAGAAGAGACAGACGCTGTACAACAGATTTAATGAAGCTCTTAGTTTAGCACAATCTAACATTATTAAGACTGAACTTGGTAGATAAATTGAGCTAGATGACATGAAGGCAGATGTTTAGCTCTCCAGTTCAGAAATTTAAATGAGCACTGAAGCAATAATGCAGCTGACCGTTCAGAATGGAGTAATGGATGGGATTGGGGCTGTTCTGGTCCCCGTCCTTGGCAAAAACAGTGAATATCTCTGAACCCTGGACACAAAACAGAAAAAAAGACAGAACATTGTCATAAAAGCTCATGGATTTTAGAAATACACAAACATACATATATATGAAATGTATATGAAATAGTCTCATACTTACTGGTACAGAGACTTCATAGACAAATCCAAAATACGGAGTACCAACAAACACTGGAGGACAATCTTGGGTGTCGATGACATTGATGGTTACGATGGCTGTTGAGGTCATAACCTGGTATTTCCCGTGATATTTACCACCTCCATCCTGAAATAGATGCACAGCACGATGTTCAGATAGTCACTGATTTAAACGGCCACAAGAGAAAATTCTTCTTATCTTTGGACTTCATTTTACAACATAAAGGCATTAGTGAAAGATCAAAGCAAACTCCCCAAACTATTACAAAGAACAGAGAGGATTTTGTTGCTCACCTTTGCAACAACAGTGACAAAATGAGTCCTGGACAGTTCGTAATCCAGAGATTCACCAGGTCTGATGCGCAGAACGCCACTGTGACCGTCGATGGTGAACTTACTGCTGGACTGCAAACGAAATGACAACTGATGAAGATTTCTTTCCTGAAATATATAACACATCTCTCAAAATTACAATCTCTTCTGTCCGAACCTCAACCGTTTCAGACCGATCTGTTCCAAAAGATGACTCTCAGACGTTACGAGCTTGGTTGTCACGCATGTGTAATGCTATTTCATGCATTCTGACTTATTTACACTGTTAAAGAGTTGGATTCTCATGCTCAACACGGCCAAAGTTTCAAAGCACGAGTTGGGTGTATGACGGAGTATTTCTGTGCCAAATATACTCTTCCAAATCCTCATAAACTTTGCGGTCTTTTTTTTCGAGTATGGGCCTGTGTGATGTTAACAGGGCACTTCTTCCAGAAGGGTGACTAATGGATTTGTAAAAGTACAAATATTTCCTGAATTCATTCAATTAATTTGAGCTCATGAAAGCTGCATGTAGAATAATTATATCAGAAATGATGAAACATGTAGTTTTAAAAAAAGTATAAGAATAATAGACGTTCACGTTTCCTCTGAGAAACATGCACTTAGAGGCCAGATGCTCGGCTCACTTTGGTGTGGGAAATGTTCAGAAATGTCCGACCTCAGATGCCTCATGAATCAGAGCGACATGTGGCCGAGCGCAGAGGTAAGCCAGGCTAAGCCCTCAACCTGCCTAAATGTAATTGAAATTTAATCCAGTAGCAGCACATTTTCTGATGGTACTTTGGTGTCACGTCTGTTCGACAGGCGATGTGTGTGTGTGTGTGTGTGTGTGTGTGTGTGTCAGTGTCTCTGCAGCATCCCACATGACTGTCCTCTACAGACACAGAGTATAAATGTTAACACTGGTATTAGCACACAAAGCTTATGACATCTTAGAGATTAAAATATGTTCAGTGGTTATTATTTTAAACTCATTCCCTTGAGAAAGGGACTAAATCAGATTTTTAAAAGAGTGACCACTGATGCCACAGGAAGTTGTTTGGTCTAACCTGCAGGTAGTAGGAGACACTTCCTCCAGAGCCGAGGTCTCTGTCGACGGCCTGAACCCTGTAGATGCTGCTGCCCGAGGCGGCGTCCTTCAACGCAGATCACAGACATTCAAACACGTCATTAGAAGAGATTCGCCAATAATGCAGACTGTTTATTATGACACGCATCCATTCGTTTCCAAACTGCTTTTCATTCTTACCTCGGGGACATCCACTATGTATGGTCGATTTAAAAACTCAGGCTTTTCGTCATTAACATCTGTGATAAACACTCGCACATTTTCTACAACCTGGAGAAACGAGGTATAAAGTAAATTTGACCTGACAATTTGCACATTCATTGTCAAAAATGTACACTAAAGCACATTAAACACAACACACATAATACAGAGGACTATGGTACTAAATAATAATTAATGAACAACTATAATTGAAATCCAGTGTCAAAGGCTATTTATACCTCTTCTTAAAGGTGAAGTGTGTAATTTTGGCACCACTAGCAGCATTAAACAAAATCCTAAATTAATGATTATTTCCCAAACATTCCTGCAGCCAAACAGATTCCAGTCAGCAGATCACATTGGCATTAACACTAAACGAGCTCACGTCACTGGTTGAGTCAGAAGTTCCTCACACTAATCAATGTTGTGAAAGCGTCACAGAGTCACAAGGTGTGTTTGACTTCAACTGATCGATTTGCTGCTTCTAGTCAGGGTTTGGAGTCCAAAACGTGACGTCGCAGATGAACTGGATTACATGCAGTAATTGTTGCATTTTCCAAACTTGTTTCAGACATTTACATGTAGCAACACTTTTCATTCATTAGATTCTGTACTGCACCTGAATGTCATTTTCATCAGTTTTATGTTAATAAACTTGACACAACATTAAGATTACATTAAAATTATTTTACTTGTATGAAAATATGGATTTGTGAGAATTAGCAGATCTGGGGCCTGTACCATGAAGCCAGATTCGCTGGCTAAGTTTCAGATTAGTTTGCACCAATTCTGTGTTTTAGGTACCATGAAAGTGACTTTGCTTTTAGCGGTGTTCATCGCCATAGTAACTTATGCTCCACAGCTAACCTGCTCCGGGGCAGGATATGTTCTGGGTTAGAGATCTCCAACTGAAATTGGACCAATCAGATGTGAGCAAACTGACACTGACAAATCCAACGCAATAAAGTCACTCCCCCAGTTTCTCTTCCTCCAAATTAAAGACACTATAGCAGCAAAAACAAAACAAAAAAAATTATTATATTATTTATATATGATTTCTATAATTATTATATGATCTATATTATTAATCCATTACACACATGCAATTTTAGTTTAACCGTTATTATTAAGCATTTAGTTTTGATGAATATTAATATATACAGATCATATGTAATATAAATAAGCTGTAAATAAACTTTAACTATGATGTGACCTTACAAGTATGTCTCTTTCGCAATATATCAACTATATAAACTAACTTCACAACTTTCATTTGCCCTGATAGAGAAAGATCGTTTTTTTTATTTGTCCTCTTGCACAGACAAGTATTTTCCATTAGTGTAAATGTGTTTAAATTCTTCATTTGCAGCAAAAGAGTTTTGAATCGCGTTGACTCTCTCGCGAGAAGTGAATCACAGTTTATCATGCTGCAAAGCATGTGATTGGCTGTTTGCCACTGATGTCACAGATTCATGTGCAAACGCTCCACAAACTCAGGATCAAAGCCTGAGTTGACAGAGGAAGTTGATGATCAGCATCATGGTACCAACAAAGCCGGATTGGAGTGGTTTGGTATTGTCAACTTGAAACTAATCCTATAACCCTGAGTTTGTTCAACTTCCCCTGAAGGTGTCAGAATAAACATAAAAATGTGTCATTGTTGTCATCCAACGAATCTGGCCAATCGTCATCATCGGAGGTCATGCAGCCTGAGCGAGACACTGCTGTTTTGATGGCATTCATCACAGTGGAAATGTGGAAGTGCCGTCTTCTCAAGTTGGACAAAATTTCTACCCAACATGCACTGCTTCCAGTCAGATGCTGGTGTAGTGACAAACTACCCAAAAATTGGGTCTCCGTTAGGAATCCATGTGCTCCCATTGGTTCAAATTGTTTTTAATTGGTCCTCTTCTTAGCACCTGTTTACAATTCCTACAAAATCATGTTATGATAAATGCTGTTTCAACTACGTTATAATGACCATTTATGTCTGTATTAGTTAGCTTATGTACTAGCATAGCATAAAGATACCCGCTTAGCCTGATACTGCTTAGTTCATACACGCATTTGCTCTAACCCTGCATGTATTCACAATCATCTTTAATATAACTGTGTGTTAAAAAAAAGTGTTAAATGCCCAAATATTTTAGTTATGAATAAAACAAATTAATGATGTTCAATTATTCACTTAATAAGCTATTATAAGTATTATTTATTAATTAACAGTTACTCTAGTGTAAGACATTACGTGCAATTGGTTTTATTATGCACTAATTTGTCTGATTTGTCATGATACGGTCGGTCTGTGCAGTGCCACATGAAGTCAAACACACCTTACAATGTTTCACTCCTTACAAACTACCAATGACTGACTCATTCGATGACACGCCACTAGCAGAACATACAAACAACAACACACTTCTGCTTTAAGAAGCGAGCCTGTAATTTAAATGTGTTGCAATCATGTTTTATCACCTTGTTTCTGCCATCTGTGATGGTCACAAATGCCACGATCTCATCCTGAACCTTAACAATCAAAAGTTTCATTATTAACACAAATATCAGACTTCAGCTGGTATTTTTCCTGATTTATGTCCATATAATGTGCCATTTTAATAACATGTACACTCACCTCTCTGTCCAGATCTTCAATGAGAGTCACATTCCCTGATTTGGGCTCAACACTGAAACACTCTCTGGAGCCCTTATCAAAGGTCAAGCCGTAGGTCACGGGTTCCCCTTCCGGATCGGAGCCGTTCAGCGTGTACACATGAGTCCCTGTGGAAGAACGAGTCAAATATGAACAAATGATCTCAAAGTATGTGTACATACAGTATGTGCTCCTCAACACTGAGATGACCTAAAACCAGAAACGCACTGGAAGCAATTCTTTGTCACTCATATTGCATCAAAATTAGCTGAATATCTGAGAAATGAATTTCGGCACACAACAAAAATGAATTCAGCATGATCAGAGATTTGGCTCATTATATCTCTGTTCTGTGATCAGTTCAATATGACACATTCGGTCTGTGCGTACGCCAGCATACAGCATTTGATGTTCTTATGTTTTCTGTTAGTCTGACGGCATGATATCAGTGTGTCATCACAGAAGTGAGGTGCATTTGAGTGCTAACCAACAGATGTGTCTTCAGCGATACTGAAAAGTGCCATGTTTCCATTCCTGCTGCCAGCTCCGTTATCATAGAAATACGGTGCGAAGTCAGATTTCCCTGAAAACACAGATACTTCGAACTCAGCATCAAATAACATGGAAATACACATCAAGCTTTTTGAACATGAAACATCAGAATGAAATAAAGTGTTGGTTGTGACATCTTTGGTAGACTGACAAAAGCATTCAGCGAAATCACTGACACAGAAATCATTTGGACCAATGCATGTGAAATTCAGTTATTCAAATTCAATTCTTAGTGAGAATTACATGCATTTTAGATAACTGCTCTAAAAATAAAACAATAGTTTTACTGTAAATTGTTTCAAGTTTTAAGTTAAATGTGTATATTGAAGGACAAATAACCAAGTAGCACAGCTCTGCTCTCCTGCGAACACTCACATTATACTTAAAGGATTATTGAGACAGTCACAGTTCTGAAGCTGATTACACAAAGACTACAGTCTCGTCTCTAACCAGTAAAACACTCAGTAACTCACCCATAGACATCCACAGTGACATGAGAAGAATTACAGTCTGTTTTTCCCTCATACTCTTCATCCTGCAGAAAAGTGTGAACCGACTGAAGGATCATATGGTGAGAGATGCAGCCGCTGCCCATCTGAAGACGTCTTTAAACACGTCTGAGCGCAGGAGAAGCAGCCTCCGTAATCCTGTGACTCACTGCAGCTCACGACTCAAAGACGGACCTAGAACAACAAACACATCTAACCATCACCAAGACTCGAAGAAGAAAGGAGCAGGGGTTAGGAACACAGTGCCAAATTTTCATTTTTAAACTTAACATTCATTTTAAGGTCAGACTCCATAATACCTGCTTTTTACCTAGAGATATAATTGAGGCTTATGTAGATTTAGACAATCTGTTCTGTACCTTCAGAACTAAAAGAAATGGAAGGACAGAACCTTCAATACATCCATCATTTTCCTATGAAGTGTACATTTGTAACATCTCCCTGAGTTATTTTAAGGGGTGAATGTGACGTACATTGGGGTTTTAAGTAGTTCACACGTCACACATTTGACTGAACGCAGAACGGTCACGAGAATTGCTCAGCTTTATACAGTGTAAATGAGTACACACCCTTTGAAAAGTAACATTTTAAACAATATATCTCAATGAACCCGAAAAAAATTCCATTAAAGCTGCAAACAGCAATGAAAGTGCATCAGTGAATGTTTGAACCTTTTTAATAGTTGTGTTGGAGTCCCTCAGTTGTCCTCAATGTGAAAAGATGGATCTCAAATCATTCAGTCACTGTTGTAAAGGGTTCAAATATGCAGAAGATGCTGGAAAACTGAAGAATCTGCAGGATCTGGAGGATTTTTCTGAAGAACAGAGCTCAGTTTAACTGCTCAGGACAAACAAGAGACTCACGAACAACCATCACAAAACATAAAAATAGAATACATACATGCATACAGTATATACACACACACACACACACACACATATATATATATATATAAATAATGTATGCTAACCCTAACATACATACATATATATTTACACTATAAACAGAAATGCAACAGGGTAAAAATAATTTACTTCTTTGTGAATAATTTATTTCTTAGTGAACAAATTAGTGAGCATTAACCTAGAATTTTAAGAGCTTAAAAAAAGAAAGCAATTTAAATGCAATTACATGTTGGAGGAAAACTTCATTCTGAATCAGAAAAACAAATAATCAGAAATAAGGACATTGCTCTTTTGAACAAGTGACAACTTTTTACAAATATCCCATCCAAGCTTCCTCTTCTAGAAACAGTTCGTATCAAAATAGCTTCCTCGAACACTCGTATTAAACTTCTTAAATTAAATGTGGTCTGAAAAACCTATTGTAAACTTTTAAGTCTCCTTCCAAAATCCCATGAAACTAACGACTCGGGTCACATAGTTTATTTAATATTAGGGGTGGTTGTTGGGAACACGACCACATCAAAACAGATCAAAAAGATTGGAGACATGCATGTTGAAGAAAAACTATTTCTTAGTGAGTTTTCACACATGATTGTTGGGTGTAGGTAATCAGGAAATAAATGTGGTATTTAAATGGAAGCGTTTCCCAAAGTAACCACAAAAACTGTTGTTTTTGTGTTATGTATAGAAAACTGTGTTTAAAGTTTAGCAAAAAAAAAAAAAAAATTGGAATGACAATAACAAACTGAGTTTAAAGCACGTAATGTGCTTGTAGTTTTGCAGTCTTGGTCTGAAGATTCGGTACATGAGTGAATGTTTCACTGATTGGGCATCAAGTACCACTTTTATTGTGTAAGCAATTTGAAAAAACTGCATTGAGAGCATTGGTGTCTTAATGGTTGTTTTAAGAGATTATTTTAATGTAAAAATTGGGCCTTGCATGATGGAAAGTGGAAAT
This sequence comes from Chanodichthys erythropterus, assembly GCF_024489055.1. Classification (NCBI taxonomy): domain Eukaryota; kingdom Metazoa; phylum Chordata; class Actinopteri; order Cypriniformes; family Xenocyprididae; genus Chanodichthys; species Chanodichthys erythropterus. Next base: position 52,557 of record NC_090239.1, on the reverse strand, counting down.
GTGATTGAATTTATTGTGAGACTGTGTGGTTTGTTTTTATATAGTTGTTTTCTCTTTGTTCTGTTTTGTTTTGGACCTACATACAGGTTCCCATTTTCTTATATATGGTTAACTCTGTGCAGTGGTTTATTTTTGAGATTGTTTTACTTTGGAGTTTGTAGTGAAATTTTGTTTGTTTTATTTATGATTGCATGTGCACTTCTTTGCAGAGCAACTGCCATCCTATATGACTGGGGAAACATGTGGTCTGCTAATTACCCTTCGTGCTACTTTTGCATGTGACTTTTGTCTCATTAACTATTTGTAAAGGAACACTTTGGTTGTTGTAATCTCAAATTCTCATCTTTTGTGAATTGGCTTCACATGCTTTCAGAGTTTATAAATATGAGTTGAAGACTTGAAATGCTGCACATGAACAACCTCTAATCTTGAAGTTATGACAGGATAACTTCAGAGTTACCTTTGATCCCCAAATTGAGATGAACCCTAACCTTTCAGCACAACGGAGATCAGGGACGGTTTCGGTAATGAAGGTTTGGTCAGTGTTTTTCAAAAATACAGATACTTTGTTTGCTTTTGCATCTTCAGTCATACTGAGCAAACAGGGACATACAGTCAGCATTACAGTTGAAAACTGAAAGTGAATTAAAGTGACATGAAGGCCAAGTATGGCAACACATTGGAATTTGCTCACACATTAGGAGCATAAAGTGTCCCAAGTTATTGGAACTGTGACCTCAATCGTCTACCACCTGTAAACCGTTAGTGTCTTAAGAACGGTTTCTAAACTTTTCAATGAAGATATATAAAACTTATTTGGATTTTACAAAATTATTTAATACAGTATCCTGAAAAAATTAAGCTTCTTTTTTTGCTTAGTTTATATATGTTTATCTGTATTATGTTACATATTGTGCATTCCACTGTGAAAAATCTTAAGTGTAATTGCATCTTCAGTGGCGGAAAGCAGGATCTTCGGACAAGCTTGTGAAGGCAAAAAGTGTGTTTCCTCTGAGCTTCAGCATGTAATATTGCATGACACCCTCTGCTGGTCTACAGCTGTCAAAGCAACAGCATGATCACATGATCACACAAATCCACCAGCTGCCAAAAGCTTGATAGGCATCTGTTTTTGAGGCTACTCCCATTTTCTTTTTACTGACAATCACTTCATATTAAGTGTTTTGGCAGTGAATGTGACCTGTAGTCACTATTGAATATTTCCTAATTTTTGAGTTTTTAAGCAAGTTGCACCTGTTCCAGTGCTGATGTTCCCATCCGCTGGCAATGGCCTCCTTTCAGGATTTAATCAGCATCAGAATACAGATGGCAGACACGTGGATTACTCTCTAATCTCGCTGTCATCTGCCGCTGGTCAGAGCACAAATAAAACAAGAATGCCTGTCGATGCCCAGATCCTCTCGTAACGGCAGGACACAAACATCACGGACAGGGCTTCACTATCACAGCTGCTGCACGGACCTGTCTGAAAAATAACAGTCCGTCTCATCTTCATAATCTGGATCACTGACCATAATCGATGTGTAAAATGATACCACTGAATTCAACTCAAAGAAACCAGTGAAAGGGCAAATTATCAGAACATGAGATGAATGTTTGAGAGCATGTCTGAATTCAGGTCTGTGCTGACGGGCGATTCAATATCAGCCGCTCATTCAACATCATTCTGCTCTAGAGTTCAGTGATATTTCTAATGTCTTTAGATATCACTGAGCCAAAGCTAAAAACAGTCCTGTGTAATGTTGGTAAATTAGTGCTTGATGTCTGTTGAAAAGCAAATAAACTGTACAATTAAGATGTGGTAAAATGTAGATGCAAATAAAGTTTATTGAACCACGAGTGTCAAACTGTAAGAACACAAGAATCACAGTGACACAAACATTCTCTGTGCAATAACTCTGGTCTGCTGTGAGATCATCTGTAAAATAAATAGACAAAAATGTTTGTTGTTATAATTACACCAAAGTGGAACTGAGTGAAGATCTGCATTCACCCTCATCTGATAAGAAACATTGACTCTCTGCCCTTTTTTTGTCTGAAACACTTTCAGCTGAAAATAATCCAAATGTTTTTTTCTGCTTTTAAACAAATGCAAAATAAATGAGCAACACTTTATTTAGCAACATCATCTTCTCCAGTCCAGTCTCATGTCTTTGTCTCCTTAAATCTACTTCCTTCTGTTTCCGCCGCCATTGGCTAGAATCATCACCAGCCGTATGAAGATGTTGAGAGTGTCCATGTAAATGCCCAAGCATCTGTCAGAGCACAGAGGAAGAGTACGTCACAGTAGTTTACAGAAGGCAGCATGTGGACAGTCATACTGTACATGTGAAAGAGACATTTTCTTTCCCTAACCCACAGAAAAGACTTACGCATTAATGGGGTCATATTTCTGAACGCCATAAAGAGGGTGCGTCTCGGCACGCTTGATGATTTTCTGTGTGTCGTACAGCAGAAACATGCTGAACAGCACCAGACCTCCATAAACAGCCACGGAGTAGAGACCGGCCCCGAACGCTGAAGTGGGCGGCAGGAACATGGAGCCTTCGGAAGGAAGAGGCAAAGAGTTAAAATCCCTGCAAAGTCTCTTAGTAAAAAGACTCAAAATCTGAGGCGGACCGTAAGTGAGTCATACCGAGAGAAGAGGCGAACACCACTCCGAACCCCACGGCGAGCGGCCCGCCCATGCTGAGGAACTTCTCACTGGGCGCACACATGGCCACCGTCGACAAACCTCCCACAATGCCCGCTGTGTACCAGGCTGCTCGAATCATCAATGGTCCACCCAACAGAGTCAATGGAGCAATGACGGCTCCCATTACTCCTGCACACAGGGGAACACGACTTCATAAGCAGCATGTGACTCAAGGAGTGATAAGTTTCATGTGAGAGCATGTATCTGCCTTCTGAAATGTTCTGCAGTGCTCCACTAAAGGAAAGCAAACCCCGCAGAACATCAACAGACTACAGTGCCCTCTAGGGGTCAGTTAAAGCATCTGATCATCTCTGGCCTCACAAAGTTTCTGACTGAACTGTGACAGCACTTTACCTGCGTGTAACGCCCAGGCCAGGTGTTTCGGCATGGGACTGTTTTCGTATGAGATCGACCTCACCAGCATTCCTGCGCCAATCATAGCAGCGAATGTCGCACCAATAGCCTGCGGACCATTAATAAGTTTGTCACAGCACTGATCGAGAGTCCAGCAAAATTCAGGAAATGCAATTTTTAAAAAAAAATTTATATCCCTCTCAATATGAATGTTAAACTACAAGCTGGATCAGGTACAGTATATAATTATAGTACAACTTATAGTATGTTCTACCAATAAGAATCACTGTCATGTAAAATGTATTTAAAGCACTAAAACATGCTTGTTTATTCATGTGATCTCTTGTGTACCAGCCAGGAGCCCCTCATCATGAGTCCCATGAGCGCCGGCGTTCTGCTGACGGCCACAGCGGACAGTGCCGTCAGGCCCACGCTGCCTGCGAAATACATGTATGTGGAGTGGATCCTGTCCTTCACATACTGTGGCCAGATCCTGTAAAAAACACACAGCTTCAGTTTTCATCAAGAGCAAAGCGCTTCTGCTCGCGCTCTGGCTACAAAAGAAACACGAGTCAATGATTCAGAGAGAAGTTCATTGTTACTCAGATCATTTTTTTCTGCTGGCATAATGAGATCATTATGTCATTCAGGAGCCGTTTACACAACACAGATTACAACTAAATACAGAACACTTTTTATGCATTTTGGCTGACTCTTACACTGCTTTCTCTATGGCTCCCATCTCATTGGACATCCCGAAGCCGTAATAACATAAAGCTCCCAATCCGACGGCGGCGCCTCCTGCCAGGATGATCCTGCCCATGTTGTCAACTGTAAAGGAGAGGAATTCAAGCAGGACACTCACAAACATCATCTATAATGCCATTCTGAGTTGCTCTGGGGTATTTTGTAGAAGGGGTCAAAATGTAATCTTATTTTTTAAATCTTTAAATCTCTAATTTAGAGTTTGAAGGATTCAGGATTGAAGCATTCATTCGCTACATGAAGTTCAGGGGTTTCTCAAAAACATCTTGAGCTCAACTGATCATATAGACTACTGGTGTCTGTGGTTCTGCGATCTCCTTAGGCTCAGGATGCTTTTGGCAAATGCAGCCCAGACTGGCATTAACATCCGTCTCAGCTGATCCAATCACAAGCGCTTAATAATACAGGAGTGAACAGCAGCGAAAACATTTTGTGATTGAATCACTCAAACCACAGGTGGCGCTGCAGTCAAGGGAAGGAGTGATAAAGAGTCATCGGGTCAGACACCTTTCACCTCTCGACTCTCGACCAGAGATCGGAGTGATCACGGCATTGCACTATCTGCTGACAAACAAGCAGAGGACCACAGACCTGCTCCAACACACAAACCTGAATCAAACACACCTGAACCAGCCAATCCAGGGGCCCGTTTCCATACGGCGGTTCAACCAACTCCAAGTTAAAACTTGAACTCTGAGTTTTCGGTTTCAGAACAGCTGAATTGAGTTAGTTCAATCAAGTCTGAGTAGGTTGACTCTGAATTAAGCGCGTTCACCACGAGCCCTGATCAATGGAGCTCCGATATTACGATTCACCATGGCAAAAGCACCCAACAAAACGATGTCTGCATAATTCCAAGTCAATACACGTTTTTCTTACAGGTGAAAACTGGTAGAACGGTAGGTTATTGAACTGACAGGCTATTCATTTTCATGGTATCCCACGGGCAAAAAATATAAAATAATATAATAATTTAAGAAGAAAAATATGGCAGTGGGTATTTACGCTAAGTGGAATTAGCATCATTTCTTAGCGATAGATCCTATTTACAGTAAGTGCAAACAGCTATAGATGCTAAAATAGTGATATATTCTATCTACCATGTAAAAGTAGCATGTAAAAGTTTTTTGCAACAAGTGTAAATAGTAGATGCTATCTATACTTTATATTGGCAGATACATACTATTTGCACCTCAGTATTGTTGTACATTAACAAGATGCAATAATAACAGAGTGTAAATGATTATATTTATTTAATATATAAATACTTTTATCATTATTCAACACTCGTTTGGCACTTTACTTCCATTTTAGAAAATTTTCTGTGGGTGTTTTGTTGCTGTGTGTAAATGCTGTAGCCAGATTACTATAGCTCACGGCAGCACACTAACGGCTGAATCCCAAACCCTCAAGGTCTTCCTCTGAGTTCACACCTTCATGACGTAATGCTGCTTTGACTGCCAGGTAAAGTCCTCTGCGTAGCTCGCAAACTTACGGGCTCAACTGAAGTTGTGCATCGAGGGCGCTTGCAAACACCCTTCTGAGACCTAAAATGATGAATGGGACACTCTACGGTCTCATGGACTTAATGGACACGCGCTCATGGCAGCCATTGTAAATCCACAAGACCGAAAGTGCGTAGAAGTGTGCCATTTGGGATTCAGCCTATTTCTAACCTCATATGCCTCATCTCTAACGAGCCTAACGACATCAGCCCTCTCTTCATCATGGTAATAATGCCAGTGTGTTACAGCGGTCAGATCGCCTGAGACAGATGCTAATACCAGGGCTGAACATGAGCAATAATAAGACATAAAGGTGGAGAAAACATTATAGAAGAACATCTTAACAGAATTCACTTTTAATTGCCGTGTCAGTAGCAGGTTCGAACGCTGCATCCTTAAGTTGCTCTTTGGAAGTCTTGCTCCGGCGGAACCCCAGTCTGGTCTTGGTGGAATAACCCTGATCGAAAACAGCATCACATATAAAACAAAACACGCATTACTGGCTTAAGACTGCTAGACCTGATGGGATGCCGGTGTCTGGTTGGTACCTGCTGCGGTCTCATCAGGGGCGGGCAGGACTTCATGAGGGCTGAGCTGCGCAGGGTTAGAGGAGTCTGACCCAGGACTGACCGCAGCCCGGCAGCAGAGACTGACCGCAGGCATGACAGCCGTGAAACCAGCATCACTTCCTGTGAAAACACGCATTACAGCTAACACTCATTCCTTATAAACAAAGATACAGAGTCACTACAGTTGGCATTCTGTATAAACGTCAGACAGGAGAACAGAATGATTTTACTCAACTACAAACTCATGTTCAATAGTACGAATGTTGGAGTCCAGCGGCTCGTATGTAAAACAATCCTGTAGTACAACGTTTACACTTTAATTATTGTTAAACATTACGTTTAAAAGTAAAACTCACCGCTTGGTTTGTTTTCTAATTTCACCTTTGAGATGCGTCTTCACCACTGATGTAACACACACTAAACACCTTCCTGAACCTTCCTGCGTGACGTCACACGACCGCGACAGCCACGCAGTGCACTATGGGTCTTGAAGTTCGGACGTCCAACATTTAGAAGAAACAAATAAATAGAGCACTGGTCTGATGCGGTTAAGAATGAACATCAATTCAAATAATTTATTAGAAATTATTTACAAATGCCCCGTGTTTTCACTGCTTTCCTTTTGATTTATGGATCTAACTCTTAGCAAGTAAAAAAATGTAATCTATTTTAAAATTGTCTTTCTTTACACCAGTCATTAATCGACAAAGCTTAGAGCCATATATATGTAGCCTATATTCTAACATCATTACTAAATAATCTTTAAATTCCATTACACATTTAGTTTTTAATGAATCTTTGTATTCTATGATAAAGACACAATAGGGCTAAATACAATTGTTTACTCATTAACATTGAGGCTAATGTAATAATGAAACCTGTTGTTTTTCTGTAAACAACAGATCTAGTTCATCTTGTTGAAACAATTATGAAAATACCCAGCTGTCATTATGATTAGACTTTTGAAATGTTTCGGTGCTCCTGTAAGAAGCTAATAAAATAAATCAATAAGTGTTGTTTGTCAGATTGTTGCGCTTGGAGACTCGCTGACGTCATGGCTCACGTGACGCTCGGCGCTGTTCAGTGTTTCTGTGTCTCTGGATCTGGAGTCAGACGCGCTCGCGCTGGATGTGAATCGCATCTCTGTCTCTGAGAACCCGTTTTGCGTTTAAAACTAAATGCATTTCGATCCGCTTATAGTAGCATATATGTGAGAGTTTTATTTGTATTCCCGATCAATTTCTGTCCTTTTCTTTAGGTCATTCCTTTATGTAATAGTTTCAATATGTTACAATGCCGGCCGTGAATAATTATTGCATGATGGATTCGAATGTTTTAAAACGACTGAACATTGAATTTTACACACCGTGATCTGGATTGTAGGATACTGTTTTTTTTTTCTCCATCAAGTGAACGAGGAAACCTAATGGTACAGTATCATCTGCAGATGCTTTTTTTATTCTGTTTGACTGTGTCGTTTAAAATGATCATGAATGACTTTGTATTTGTCTGTCATTGTCTGATATAATGGTCTGACACGATGATATTGTAACCGAATCAGTGTAACCCTCATCTGTGATTTTGACTGATGCTGTAACGCATCTGTTTTTTTAAATGTGCATCACTAGAACATTATTTCGCAATAATCATTATTATTTTATCGTTGTATATCAGTGAATGCACATTGATTTGGCGGAAGGTCCTTCACCAACAATCTCTGCATTTACTGGAGATTTGGTGAAATGAGTCTGAAGCGGATCATGTTTTTATCACAGATCCTTAAATGATTATTTTCTGGTGCTGATCAAGTACCTGTCTGTGCGATTCTGCTGCTGTTTGCTGTCAGTCTCAGTCTGTCTGTGTGGAATGTGACACTAATGTGAGATGATCAGAGAAATGCACCAGAGATTTGAGGTGATTTTACTTCATGTCAGTCAATGATCATTTATGGTTTTATGGTGCAGCTTACAATTAGTTTGTACTTTGAATAGATGGCTAGAGATCAAAAGAGTAGAAGAGACAGTGTGAGAAAATGAGCACACACTCAGATAAATACATACACTGATTTCTTTAAATCTGAGTTTTGGTGGTGATGTAAAAAGTTTCCGGAGTCTCGTTTGTGGCTCACTTTAATAATGCAAGACAGAACTTGCTTCCTAACCACCATCTGCTGGATGGACACCTTCTCTTCCAGCCTCTTATCTCGCTGTGTAATTATCTCCAACAAGCCGACTTTTACAGGGTCACATATATCACAGGTTATGACTGAATGCCTGTTATCTAATGTTCAAATTCTTAAAGGTGAAGTCTGAAATATTTGAATAGGTTTGAAAGTTTTGTCATCTATCAACCCTGACTCATTAGTTAAGGACATAGCCTTACTATACATAATTCGAATACTGTTTTACTTTTATTGTTGCTGTTTGTTTTTATGTATTGTTGTGCTAATGTCAGTCCTAAAATACAGTGATTGTCCGGGATCTTTAGAGGAATTTAACCTACTGTTAATAGCTGACTTCTTTAAAGTTCCCCTGTAGTCAGTAATTTTCTCCCTTAAAACTCATCTTTGATCAACAAAACGACATATTGAAAAAATACATGAAAAAATAATGAATTCCTTAAAATAGCTTGAATGTAATTCTTCACCCTTGCTTCATTTAGAGCGCCTCCGCTCAGAATACCCAATCCGCTCGTTCAACTTTACTGTAGTAAACGCTGTACAATGGCAGGTGGAAATACTGGTTTAATTCAGCCATATATGTTTGAACCAGAAACTGATTCAGAAGAAGTGTAAGAGTGAATTATACCGGCTCGTCTAAGTCGATGTATGAGAATGGTAATGCGTTTTATCGCTCTCTACAACATCGGACACATAATGGTAATTAATATAATCAGCCTTTGGCTTGACTACATTATTGTAACATATGTAACATGTACACTCTTAGCCCGGATTTTATATTTACTTAAAAATATAATTACAATATACTTAAAATATTTAAGTTTGGTTGCATTACTTATAAAATATAAGTATATTCTACTAATTTGTGGGTGTATTTGAATGTGTTAATAAATGTAAGTTAAATGCACTTAAATTATGAAGTTTTTCTCCTGGCCACGCCTCCTACACACTGGTTTGCGGCAGGTAATGACGCCATTTTGTCGTGGTGTGTGTGAATTCAAGGAGCTGTTGATGAGCAGTTGGAACATTTGTTTTGGCTGTTCTACAGACATTTTTTCCTAACATTTACCTTTTTATAGTTTTTCACCAAAGGAGAAAATCACAATTTTTAAGTTACCATCATCGAGGTCAGGGTTTGTTTTAGTTGAGCTCTTGACCCTTGACTTTTTAATATTAGATTTTGTTTGGGCAGTTTTAACTGCATTAATACCAACCAAACAAGCAAAGTTAAAAGATGATTAGGTGATGTTGGTTATGTTTTCACATAATCATTATTTGATCTGAATCACTGAACTCATTTAGAGCCCAATCTCTGAGTTAGATTTACATTATTGATTACAGCAGCACTGTGATTCTACAGTGGAGGATCAACTTCTACAATACAATTTTTTTTATTTTTTTTTAAAGTTGTCCTTATCACAAAAAAAAAAAAAAAAAAAAAAAAAAAATATATATATATATATATATATATATATATATATTAGGCACACACAGACATCAAGAATCAGCCTGTGAATCTCAACAACGGTGACAAGCAACATGTTCTGATAAACTGATCAACTCTGAACATTAGAAAACAAGCTACTAAAAAGTCACAGAAAAACAGCAAAATTTAAATAGTGAGAATAAAGAAAATTACTAAGACAATTCAGCTCATAATTTATTCATGCAGCAATTCATGATGGGAGGCATGGATGAATTTTGATTGGTGGCAAGTTAACTTGCTTAGTACATTGAACTTAAATATACTAGTTGTAATAACTACAAAATAATTAATATTACAAAACATTTTAAGTTAAATGAACTCGAATTATTAAGTTCACATTACTTAATCATTACTTAATTTTTTTAGGGCAACCAGTTTCCTCAAATTTTTTAAGTAAATTCAACTTATCCGGGCTAACAGTGTATGTAATATGTAATATGTAATATGTAACATTATTGTAACCCCTCACGGACGACTGCCGCACACACATAAACAAAACATAACATAAAGTCCAGGCCTGTTCCTCTCTCATCCTTCACTGTCGTCGCTCGTCCTTTTATGCTCTTGAAGATCGTCCATGAAAACTCTGTGGCTCATGAACACTGGTCTCGCCTCGTTCTCACGGCCCTCGTCCTGTTCTCAGATCAGGGGTCTCCAGCCTTTTTTCATTTGAGCGCTACTTTTTAAAAATGAAAGTGGCTGAGAGCTACTCATGTTATACAATACTTATATATCTCAAATAATGTATCATAACTCTCATATTAACAGCTATTCAAAATGTTTTACAGCTGAAATAGTTTTTGTAGGCCTATAAATCACCATTTAATGTCAGAGAAAAGAACAGAATTAAAGAATATAGTTCTTTATGGAAAAAAATTCTTAGCATATTATACTGTAAAAACACATACCTATAGTTGATCTTGTAGTGCATCATAACTAGAGATGAAACGGTATGAAAATTTTATTTTTTATGATAACATGGTATCATTGAAATCTTTTTTTAAAATGCTATTAGAGTGTAAGAAGCAACATTCATGGGATAGTTGGCATAGATTTTGTTGCTGATTTGAAATATTGTGAGTTTGGCGAACAGTTTTTGAGATTTAAGGATTCAGATAGATAGGACTTGATCTTGAATGCCTGAAACAGCTGCCCGGAGGCAAATATGGCAGACGAGGGAACAAGCTTTCCATGAAAGGGACTTTGCCACAACCCACATATATTTTTGTCCAGGAGGTACAATACCAACCAAAAGTTAACTAACAGTTGGTTTCTAATATAATCCAGGAATACAACCCAACCTAAATTAAAATGCTCTGAAAATGTGGTGGCTGCTGCTTTATCTAGAGTGTTTAGTCCTTTGGGTTAAAGTTACTTATTTACAACTGAGTGGATTTGTACATTTAAGCATGGGGGAGTAACGTCTCAGTGCGTAATCTTGTACATGTTTTGTGTATGCCTGTTTGCGTGATGCTAATCAGCGCTCCTAAGTCTCTCCCTCTTCTGATTCGCTCTCATGGCCATGTGCTCCCATACAAAAGCAGGACAGTTCTGGAGTTTTCTCCCGCCGTCTCTTTTGCCAACAGTCCCTTTGTCCTGCTTCAGATTTACTCTCTCTGAACCTTTAAGTTTTGAGTTAATGTGTCTGGGATGATATATGGTGAACTCTGCTGCCAAACATTTTTTGTTTCACAAGTATAATTACAAATTTACTCTATATATGTGTAGAGACATGAAATGTAAAGACTTATAGATAATTCTTATGTCAACACAACCACCTGCATGAAGCAACAAAGAGCCAACTCAGATGTTAGAGGTGTATTCAGTCCATTTCACATCAGGCAACATTTCCATCACAGTTGCTGTTAATGTAATGTAATAAGTTTAAGTTTTTAATTTAAGCACAACCCAACATCCTCTGCTTTGGTATCAGTTTTTGTGCTTGATTCACAGTCAGGTTAATTAGTGGTTTTTACTAAAACAAGAGTCACTATTATTAATAATACTTTTTTGTCATTGGCTTCCAGAGCACCCTTAGGAGTGTAAGTCTTCTCACACCGTTTTATGCAGTGAAAACATCTCAAATTTTGCACAGTAAATTGAGGCCTATTGTATAGGGTGACCATATGTGCCATTCTCCCAGGACGCGTCCTGTCCAGGATTTCTAAGTTGCATAAAATGTCCCAGTTTTGGTTTTGTTTTCATATTTGCGGAAGGTAACGACTGAAAAATAATGTGACCAATAGCATGCATTATACATAATCAACCGATCGTGGCTTGCAAGAAGGCTGGATCTACAGAGAACGGTCAAAGCATTGCAAATACAACAACATTTAATGCATTGCATTAAGAATGTCAATAAGAACAGTGGCTTGCACAGGCCTCCGTGTAGAAATCGCGTTCCTAAATCGCATTACGGGGGCACATCGATATGACCACTTTCACAATTAAAGAGGCAAAGGCTCCAGCCATTTTAGGCAATTTAGAAATCCTGGATGGGACGCGTCCTGGGAGAATGGCGCATATGGTCACCCTACTATTGTAACACCATTGCATTGCAGTTGAATCCACTCGGAACAACTTAGCAACTACATAGCGACGCCCTGGCAATCACCCACAGCACCCCACAGCATCATTACACATCCTAAACTCTAAACTCCACTGACATTTTCCTCATAAAATATAAAATGTAGCTTTCTTCCATTTGATAGACTCTTTCTGCCTCGAGGCAAAATTTAATTAGCTCATTTATGAAAACCAAACCTGTTGTAAGATGTCAGATTGTGAAGCATAACTCATGCATACTTTACATTTGACTTCCATCTGTAATAAAGCATATGTAAATGAATGCTACTCCTCCTATATAAACTATAGTCAATGTCTGGAGAGACAAACTTGCCAAAAATCAGTTACCTACAGTAACTACTGACAAGCAAAACACACACATGGACTGTCCAGAACTACAACAAGACTGTGTCTCACCAGGTTTAGATGAATTAATGATTAAGCTCATGTTATAAATTTGGAAAATACTCATATCAGTGTGGGAATAACTCAAGGTGAGCGTGGTGTTTCTGTGTTTGTCATAAGTCACGTGTTGTGTGTTTTATTTCAGAGCCAAATCGGAGGAAAAAGATGAAGGAATGATCTGAGAGTGAAACACCAGCTGAACACAATCACACACAAGAATGCGCATTAAATATACCATATCTGTCATCTTTATTGTGGCTCTGGTCATCATAGAAAAGGAAAACAACATTATTTCAAAGTATGTACTTCTCTCACTCTCCTTTAACAGCCAGATAACATCAAAAATGAAAAATCAAAAATGGTCTTATTCATTTTCAATTTCTGTTGCTGGAGAAATTGCTTCTTTGAGAAAAGATGAGACAAAGGGGTAGTTCACCCAAAAATGATCATTCTGTCTCTTAATTTACTCACTTTCATGTGGTTCCAAAACTGTTTGACTTTCTTTCTTCTGTGGAACACAAAATAAGATATTTTGAAGGCCACTGGAAACCAAACAAAATTGGTTTTATTGTATAGACCAGGGGTCTCCAAACTGGAGGGCAAATTGTCCTGCAGAGTTTAGCTCCAGTGTGCCTCAATGTACCTGCCTGGAAGTTTCTAGTATGCCTAGTTTGACCATGATAAGCTGGTTCAGGTGTGTTTAATTGGAGTGGAGCTAAACTCTGCAGGACAGTGGCCCTCCAGGAGCGAGTTTGGAGATCCCTGGTATAGACAAAAACCCCTCACAATATCTTTCAAAATATCTGTACGACTTAGTCCCCTATCTCTCAGCTAGGACATGGGGGAGAGTAAATGATGACAGAATTAACATTTTTGGGCGAACTGACCTTTTAGCACTAATAGCAACTAACTATTCTTGTGTCTTCTTCTTCAGGGTGTCTGATAAGCTGACCCCGCTGACCCCGCTGGCCCTGCTCAGCCCGTCTCTCCTGTCTGCTCCGCAACACAATGACTCGGCCGACGTCTCGTCCGAACAACACATGAATCATCATATGGTGAATTCAACGTGGTCCATCCAGGAGAGCGTCTTGGCTGCGTCTTCAGCGGGAGGACGAAAACACATCCTTCTGCTGGCTACGACTCGCACAGGCTCCTCTTTCGTTGGTGAATTTTTTAACCAGCAGGGATCAAATATGTTTTATCTGTTCGAGCCGCTGTGGCACGTGGAGCGCATGTTATCGGTCGAGACTGGCGGGACGAACGCCACAGTAGCTGGACCGGCGTATCGAGACGTTCTGCATCAGCTGTTGCTCTGTAACTTTTCCCTGCTGGAGAGCTTCATCGAGCCACCGCCGGAGGATCATGTGACCGCTGAGCTCTTCCGCCGTGAATCTAGCCAGTCGCTGTGTGAAGAATCCGTCTGCACACCGTTTGTTAGAAAAGTGTTTGAGCGTTACCATTGCCGTGAGCGGCGCTGCGGGCCGCTCAACCTGACGCTGGCCTCTCAGTCCTGCATGCAGAAGGAGCATCACGCGATTAAGTCCGTCCGTGTGCGGCAGCTGGAGACGCTTCGGCCGCTGGCTGAGGATCCCAGACTCGACATGAAGTTCATCCAGCTGGTCAGGGACCCTCGCGCCGTTCTCGCCTCACGAATGGTTGCCTTCTCCAGCAAGTACAAGATCTGGAAGAGGTGGGCCGTGGACGAAGAACTTCCAGTGGACGAGGATGAAGTGAGAAAACTCAAAGGAAACTGCGACAACATCCGCATGTCTGCTGAGATCGGACTCAAGCAGCCACCGTGGCTTCGCGGACGCTACATGCTAGTGCGCTATGAGGACATCGCACGATTCCCCATGGCCAAAGCTGCAGAGATGTACGGCTTTATAGGCATTCCCTTCACTGCAACGGTGGAAGAGTGGATCCTAAAAAACACTCAGGCATCTAAGGAGGTCAGTGGAGTTTATTCCACCCAGAAAAACTCTTCTGAACAGGTGGAGAAATGGAGGTTCAGCATTCCCTTCAAGCTGGTTCAGCTGGTGCAGAAAGTATGCGGCCCCACCATGACTCTGTTCGGCTACAAGTTTGCTGAAAACAAAGAAATGTTGATCGATAAATCAGTGAGCCTGATCGAAGAGAGAACATTCTTATGATACTACACACACTGCATGAAGATGACTGGTGAGATTTAGGAAGTTGTTCGTGACACGATTGAAATGTTATGCGAAAAATGAATGACAACTTCTTAAGCAGTACTGAACGATGACATTTTTTTAATTTGTATTGATGGCTAATAAGTCAAAAGTGATGTGCCCATGTTAATTTTTTGGGTAAAAATGCATGGTTTATTTGACAAGTAGAAAAGAGAATCGAGTTGAAGGACACAGCAGGTGTTTGAGGTCTTTTCTACTGTATATACTGTATGTGTGTTTGTTTTGGGGGAAATGAGCTAACAGATGTTTCTGAGCTACTTTTGTGTTCAAATATTTTTTCCTCTTACCTGCTGCTGAGATATCAATTTTTCAATTTCAATTTATTTATAAAGCACAATTAAACACAACTACCGTTGACCAATGTGCTGTACAAAAAATAACAAAATAAAACAAAGTCACAAATAAAAACTACAAGACATCAACAGTCATATATTATAAGACATATCAAATAAAAAGGTTTTTAACCTGGATTTAAAAATGGACAGAGTAGGAGCAGTTCCAGAGTCTTGGAGCAGCTATAGAAAATGCTCGATCTGCCCTAGTCTTGAGCCTAGATCTACGATCCACCAAGAGCTTCAAATTAGCAGACCTAAGAGCTCTTGCAGGTTGATGGACTGTCAGCAGATCAGAAAGGTAAGACTGTGCTAACCCATTTAACAACTTAAAAACGAATAAAAGAACTTTAAAATGATCAAAGACACAAGGATTTAAATGCACTCATGCAGTATTTCACCCCCTCTTTTTCATAGATTTGTCTTATTTGACAAGGGATCGTTGTTAGAAAAAAGTAGTAATTAAACTAAAATGAGTAATTTCTGAATTATATACAAACTCTTTTAGGTCAATTCGTTTAGAGGAACATGTCGTCTCTCGTAATACAACTTTAAAATGTCCTTTACGGGGTTAGTAAAGTGTTTCTTACCTTACCCTAAATTCTTTGTTTTCTATGTTTTAAAGATTTTATCAAGCAAATAATAAACAGTTGCTTTAGTTACTTTTATTGATAGCTGAAAGCCTAAACATAATTTATGTCAAGGCACATGTGAACAAAGATCTCTTTCAGTGCTGTTGCAAAAGAATCCATGAATCCAAAAATGCAGGAACTGTTTTCTACACAGAGTTTTTAAGTTGCATCTAAATCTGCAAGTACTAATTAGTGTCTACAGTCCAGGAATACACATAAACCTCAGTGATGGCCCTGAAACACTCAGTAGTATGGCACTGCTCTAACCAAACTCTTTTTCTTGTATCTGTGCTCTAGGTCTCTCATACTCCTGGGTCTCTTCCAGTCATGTGCTATCACTTAGCATCGTGCTGCCTTCGAGGAGGAAGAACCTGCTTGCTGTAGCAGCAGCTAATCAGCTGTTGCGTTTATTACTGTGCCGTCTGCTATTTAGAGCGCCAGTGAAACTCTAACATGCTCATTAACGCAGAACCCCTCCTGTATGTGGTACAGACGATTTACTCAAACTGACCTCACCCTCCCACCCACACACAGTGAGGCAGCTCTCAGAAGAATGGCCCCATGCCTCCATTCACTCAACTCAAGTGTGTGGAGATGCCAGCTTAGGTACAGCATACACAATCTCAAACTTTTGCTTTTGATCTATAGCTTATGTGACAAAATATGTGTGCATCTTGCATTGAGGAATTTATAGCTCAAAGACATTTTAAGCTTCATGAGGTCTAAAGGAACTGCGTGGTTTGTGTGGGCTGTGTGCAGAGGGTGGAGCATGTGTATATGGTCAAAGCAAATATAGATGAGCCCAACCGCTCTCCACAGTCTCAGAGGCCCCTTTTTTCCTTGCAAGTAAAATGAGGCCATTAAGCTCCACCCTGCAGATAGACCACCACATCAGATAAGAAGAGAGCTGTAATATAAACTCCTTTGAGAAGAATGAGTCAGTGCACCAAAAAAAATTAATATGATTTTATGCTTGTCCAAAATATTATTTAACATTACTGAATCAACTCATTTTTTTAGGTTACATCAACAAAACTAAGGTTTATGCGTTAAATCAGGTAGAAATAGTTAACTAATGCATGTTTTCATTTTTTGCATTGAGAGTATTGTCGTTCAGGCAAATTGTATTTTTCCAAATGCTGCCTGTATCCATTTATGTGTAATTAAAGAAGAAAAGAAAAAAAGTAACATTTCGAAGTGATGATTGTGATGAAGTGATCATTTTATCTGTACTCCTTGTTTTTAATGACCATTGATACTTTTACATTTATTTATTAACAAATGCTTTTATCCAAAACACACACATGAAGATCACAAGCAATTTGTTAGAAAAGTCACAATATTTATTGTTACACAATGTTGAGTTAAAAGTAAAATCAAGATTACAAAACAAAGCTAGTGAAGTGAAATGCAGAAACCTTGGTTTAACAACTTTGTTTGCCCATGTAATCTTTAAGATTTTAGGTTAAACTTATTTGGTTTGCTGTCCCTTGATGAGGGGCTCGATGAAGCAGCTTCAGCTCTGCTCTGCTCTGTTATATAGCGACTAAATATAGGATATGATTAGGGCAAGGTACCTGAGATGAAGGTGGAGTTTAGGGAGGTGGAGGGATGCTGGAACAGCAGAGGCTGAAGAGAGGGAAGGAGCTGCTATACTCTGGCTGTCGACTGAAAGATTAGATTAGATGGACTCGCTCCTTCCTAACTTATGTTCAGGAACTTCATTTATGGTTGATGGGAATGTTAACAAAAAAGCAGCTGTTATTCTGGCACAGACTCAGAGTACTTGCAACCGTGTGAGACCTGAATCCATGACTCATTTACAACTAAGGGGAATAATTCATGAAAGACAGTAACTGTACATATCCAATTCTGGAACATATCCAATCCAGATCCAATCACGCTGTAATGATTCACAAAGAACAACTGTGAGAGCTACAGTCCAGTTTTACTCTCATTCCATTCCCACATTTGTCCTCAGCTGTACAGTAAGGGATCTCAAACCTCACGACCGCGTCTGAGAATGAGGGAACTGGAGAGAGAAAATAGCCACATGTACCTGAGCTTGACTGAGCATATAAACAATACTACTGATTCACCTGCTTTTACAAGAGTTTTCTTTGGACTAAAACAGTCCTTTTTATAAAGTTTTAACTAAAAGAATTAAAAACTCAAAAGCAGCCAAAAGCAATGACACGGATCAGACTGTATGAAAACCACAAATGTTTTTTTATGCATCAACATTATTTTGTTCTGCTTATAATTGCAGTTCTTCTTCAGTTCTCTCAGACATGTCAAGGCATTTATATATCTGCCTCCTTTTCAGTGGCTTTGCTGTTTTTTCCTCTGTTATACATTCACAGTGACTCTCTGTTTGTCTTTTTGCTCAGAATAGATTTTTGCTGCAAACACTTCACATTCCTGTGTGTGTGTGGCAAATGCCATGCCACTGCTTGGTGTGTTAGTGGCTACTCCATGCCCAAAGTTAGTGAACAGACAGATATTTTATCTCACTGTTTGTCTAACTTTCAGTTTATTGCAAATGGACAAGATTTTTTAAAACACAGGAAAAACCCCTGTCCCTGAAATGCATTTAATCTGCAGTCTGTTTATTACTATCTTTGAGCTCCTGAAGAGATTAGCTTTGACTCTAGGCATATTCAGAAATAAATCAAAGCAAAGCAGGTTCAGCATCATAACCCAAATGATTTTATTAAAGTTTCTAAATGACTCAATGAGGGTTTTTGAATGTTTTTGTACTGAACCAACACACACGTCATTAACTCCCTTATTGCTACTCCAACAGAGTTTGTGTAAAGAGACATTTTTTTCCTGACTAATTGCTCAGTGTTGATCTAAAGTCAGCTACTCCATGCTTGCTTAGGTACAGATCATTCTCATCTGATTTCCTGCATCACATGATCCTCACAGGGCTCTGAATATATCATTGTGCTGCTGTGATTTACTTGTCTTCAACACTGTGCTACATATAAACGGAAGAACTCACATAAAATGGCCTAGAGTTATTAAATTAGATATTCTCTGCTCTGTCACATCCTAAGAAACCCTGTCATTTAGCCCATTTGGTCTTTATTTTTAAAGTAAGAGCAGGCATGGCCTTTTGTAAGTTGAATGTGTAACTCTTCCGGTGTCATCTGTTCCAGTTGTTTTAGGCTGTACAAAAAAGCTTGTTATGCTGCTTGATATTGCAACTCATGAAAAGGATTCTAATGGTTTTAACTGATCTTGGTCAGTTTTATAATGTTTCATTTTTTTAATTAATTTAATTCATTTTAATAATTTTCATGTTTAATACTAAAAATAATAATAAAAAACATTGCTTCTGATTAACCTATTTTCCAAGCCTTGATTAATAACAGACAAAACACATTAGTTAAAGAACACACATTTTACAGAATAATTCATATTTAATGGTATTTAATTATTTGTTGTTCGTTTTCGTAGGCTAGCATTTAAACCATATTAATAAGCAGGTGCCGCCATCTTGTGGCTGTTCTGAAAACTTTGAAACAGAATTATTTAGTGAAGCATGTGGTTCCTTCGATTCAGAGTTTAGAAAAGCTTTCTTTCTCCCATAACTGCACTATGTAGTCATTTTCAAGTATATCATGTAGTGATTAGGACTGGATACAGATAAAAACTTCTGGAGCAACTTCTGGACTTAAATTTTAGATCTGTGGTGTCGTGCATTATGGGTAGGGTGGAAGAAAGTGTGGAGGATGAAGGGGATCATTTGTTGTTTTAAAATACCCATGGGTGGGAAGAATGTGGGTGGGGTTTTCTTGGACATTGACTGGGGTTTTCTTGGACATTGACCCGCAGTGGTCGACCACGGCCCCTGACCCGCCATGGCCACCAAGACTCATGGACCCGTCCTGGAGACCTCCGGTCATGTCCGTCCCTCTCCCTGCACCGGCGTGAGGTCTCCAGGACGCCCACCCTCCCTCCTCGGTGTTACATCTACGGCGCGAGGACGGGGGGTACTGTCACAGTTCCTGTGTTTCCCGGACTCCATTTCCCACAATCCTCTTGTCTCCACACCTGCACTCACTTCCTTCGTCTTCTCCCCTTCAGCACTCATCACCTGCACCTGGACTTCCTCATCAGCACTCCCCATATAATGGACTCACTCCCTTTTATTTATTTATTTTTATATTTATTTATTTTTTTAAAAAAGGACAATGCACATTAATTAACACAAGAAACAAGTCTCTTATGCAAATGTGCCAGATTTAGCCATTCTGGCTAATTTTCATCTGCAGTCCCTGGCAGGTTGATGGTAAACACACACACAAAAACAAAAAATACATACAAAACCAAAAACAAACAAGGAACCACTATTTATGAAGACATATTTGATTATCCAATAACCACCCTTTTATCATTTTAGAGAAAGAAGCAAGAGATGTAATATTTCTTAGTTCTATGGTATATCTATCTTAGTATTCCAAGTATGTACTGCTCTATAAGAAAATACTGACTGCCCAAAAGCACTTCTTCTATGAGGTATTATACAGTCCCCTCTAGTAGTGGCTTTAGTAGATAAGTTCAAATTTTGTTTAATAAATTCATTAAGTGGAGGTGGGGCCATACCATGCAAAATTTTATACACAAGTAGGATATCTGCAAATTTAATCATATTTTTCCAACTTAAAAACCCATATTTAGTTAAAATTTTACAATGGTGATATGAATTAGACCTTTTGTCCAATATTTTCAAAGCCTGCTTACAGAGTCTTTCTAATGATTGCAGAGTAGTCCCACTTGTTTGTGTCCAACTGGTCAAACAGTAATTCATGTGTGATAAAATCATAGCATTAATATATAACTTTGAAGCCTCAGTGGTTAAATTATTCCTAATATGTCTAAAATTGACCAAATTAAATTTAATTCTATTTCCAACTTTTTTAACTTGTTTTTTAAATGGGAGTTGTGAATCAAGTACTATACCTAAATATTTATACTCATGAACCACTGATAACCTTCTACCTGCTACTGTAACATCAGGGTCCGGATCTCTATTTGCAGACTTCGAAAAAAACATACCTACAGTTTTACTAACATTAAGATGTAAACAAGAGTTGTTTAACCATTTAGTAATTTTATCCATTTCTGCAGCTTGCTTCTTACTTTTAGCATGCAAATATATGATTGTATCATCAGCATACATCTGGCAGTTTACAGTAGGTGAACAAACATCAGGCAAGTCATTAATGTACAAACTGAATAGCAAAGGACCGAATATGGAACCTTGAGGTACACCAACAGAATTAGTAAGCAATTGTGAAATTGTATTATCTACTCGAACACACTGTTGTCTATTGGTTAAATATGATCTTATCCATTTAATTACTTTTATTGAGAAATTATAATTTAATAATTTATTAATTAAAACCTCATGATTTACTGTGTCAAATGCTTTACTTAAATCCAGAAAAACAGCTCCCACCACACCACCTTTATCCAATTTTAATTTAATATTTTCTAAAAGAAGACAATTCGCAGTTTCTGTTGAATGATACTTTCAGAAACCAAACTGCATCGGATGCAATGAGAATGGAGTATTATTCAAATGTGATACTATCTGCTCGGAGATCCATTTTTCTGCAATTTTTTAAAATACTGGGAGAATACTAATGGGTCTATAATTACTAACTAACATATTATCACCAGATTTAAACACTGGTGTAGTTACTGCAGTTTTCCAAGTATTCGGAAACACTCCTTCCTTTATAGACCAATTAATAATTTTTAAAATTGGAATAATAAGTGCCTCTTTATAAGTTTTTAAAAATATTGTGTCCATTCCATACACATCCTTTGCCCTTGAACTATTAAGAGAAGAAATAATCGTGTGTACTTTGGTATTTGTCAATTCTTTAAAATACAAAATTGGAGCATTACAATTCATAGATAAAACTAAATCACCTGAACCAAAGTCATTTTTAATCAGAGTTTTTGTAGAATCTATAAAATAATCATTAAATACTTCTGCAACCTTTCTTGAGTCATTAATCATGTTCCCATCTATATTTAATTCTATTGAATTATGTATCTTATATGTTTCAGTTAATTTCTTTAAGTTCTGCCATATTTCTTTAGTATTTCCTTTAGCTTCACTAATAACCTTAAAGGGATAGTTCACCCAAAAATGAAAATTTGATGTTTATCTGCTTACCCCCAGGGCATCCAAGATGTAGATGACTTTTTTTCTTCAGTGGAACGCAAATTATGATTTTTAACTGCAACCGCTGCCGTCTGTCAGTCAAATAATAGCAGTGATTGGGAACTTGAACAATAAGAGTCGAAAAAACTTCCACAGACAAATCCAAATTAAACCCTGCGGATCGTGACGGCACATTGATGTCCTAAGACACGAAACGATCGGTTTGTGCGAGAAACCGAACATTATTTATATAATTTTTTACCTCTAATACACCACTATGTCCAACTTCGTTCAGCTTCCGGCTAGTAAGGTCTGATCGCGCTCTGACAACGGAAGTGATGTCTCGCGCTCATTGAAGTATATGGGCGAGACATCACTTCCGGCACCAGAACGCATTTTTTGACCTCACTAACAGGAAGCTGAACGAAGTTGGACATAGTGGTGTATTAGAGGTAAAAAATTATATAAATAATGTTCGGTGTCTCGCACAAACCGATCGTTTCGTGTCTTAGGACATCAATGTGTCGTCACGAGCCGCAGGGTTTAATTTTGATTTGTCTAAGCAAGTTTCATTTACTGTTATAGTTGAAGTTCCCATCTACTGCTATTATTTGACTGACAGACGGCAACGGTTGCAGTTAAAAATCATAATTTGTGTTCGACTGAAGAAAAAAAGTCACCTACATCTTGGATGCACTGGGGGTAAGCACATAAACATCAAATTTTCATTTTTGGGTGAACTATCCCTTTAATAAAAAAAAGTAGCTTTTGCTTTTCTAAGTTCCTTTACAATCTTATTTCTTAATATAACAAATAGACGCCTATCATGTTCTGTTTTAGACTTAAGTGCTAACTTAAGAGCATGATCCCTTTGTTTCATAAGTAATCAGATTGTTTAATTTAGCCAAGGTAAATATTCTTTTTGTCCTGGTTTAGGTTTCACTTTCCTTATATGACAGTTTATAATTTTTTGAATTTCAGTCATAAAAAAATTACAGTTTTGGTCTACACTCTCATATGTCAAATAATCATCCCAGTCTATTTCATTTACTGTTTTTTTTTAATTATCCAACTGACTTTTAGGTATTTTATATTTTTCTACCTTCTTATCAGATGTTAGATTAAATCTGCTTTTAATGAGCTTTCTTACCATTAAGATCATATTGTGATCGGATAGTCCAGTTACCAGATTATAACACTTCTTTATCCTTTCTGGTCTATTAGTAAAAGCCAGATCAATACACGTTTCTGAGGACCTAGTTAACCTAGTTGGCCCTTCAATAATCTGTCTAAAATCATAATGCCCAGTTGTAATTTGTAACTTCTTCCTTTGTACTTCATCATTCCAATTTATGTTAAAATCTCCTAATAAGATAATCTCCTTATTTGTATCACATTCTTTGATAAGAGCATCCAATTTTTCATAAAATACAGCCTTAGCAGATGGTGGTCTATAGATTCCAATTATAGTAAAT
Organism: Chanodichthys erythropterus; assembly: GCF_024489055.1. Lineage (NCBI taxonomy): Eukaryota > Metazoa > Chordata > Actinopteri > Cypriniformes > Xenocyprididae > Chanodichthys > Chanodichthys erythropterus. The sequence goes on along the minus strand of NC_090239.1, from coordinate 29,177 downwards.
GACATTTGCTCAGACAATATTAGTTTAAGACAAATGCATTCTAACTCATTTATACATGACCACTGAATTTGCTCACATCTTATACTGTCCTTAAAATAAAATAACACACCTCCACCCCTACCATCAATTCTATCTCGTCTATACATTTTATAACCACACACATTTAACATATCGACAGGGGAATTTTCATGCAACCATGTTTCTGATAAACATAAAAAATCTGAATTTGACTCATATAAAAGATGTTGTATTTGATCATTTTTAGGAATGACACTTCGAATGTTTAGATGTCCACCTAGTATTCCACTTGGTTTCGATTGATGATCCCAGAGTATGCGAGCATGATTTACTGTCTAAAAAGTTTAAAACTCCGATGCTTTACAATCGCCGGATTTATCTTGTGCGTTGATTTATTCAGTGACGTTAAAGTAGCCCTCTGCACATGATTCGATGTAACCGATGGAACATCGTCTGTCTGCGAGTCGCCGTCAATAGAATGACCACATACCAAAGTAGTATCCTCTGAAGACGAACGCTGACACACACTCCCAGCAAATGCCGTTAGATGGTACCGATTTAGGCCCATCTCATCCGAACATGGCCCGGGATGCATGGCCCGGGATTCCAGACCCACCTCATCCGCACATGGCCCGGGATTCAGATGCACATCTCCCGCAAGCAACAGCGTAAGTATCCAGAAAATTTCCTCAATAGTTTTGATGATTTGTATTTTATCATATTTTTCGATGTAACAGTTGGAATCGCCTTCCCATGATTAAGAACGCTGCGATAAGATGCAATTTGTCCAACAGGCAAAGATGTACCAGTATATCCACGATGAGAAGGAAGCACTAAATGATTGGAACAGGTGATCACATTCTCCGTGTAGTGAGCTTGATTATTTGTTATACACGGTCGTACCGAGTTGACCACAAGTGCGGCAACATAAAACATCGTCCATAAAATAATCTTATTTCGTAAAAAGTGACTAGTATAGCATGGCTTTTGGACAGAAGGTTTTTTAAAAAACTGATAGCTGAGATCACGTGAACCTCCGGTAGTAATGGCGGTGTAGTTCGATTGCTCCCTGACTCTGTATCCTTTATATACTTATTCTCAGTCAAACCATCAACACTTGGTTATTTCTGGTTGCTCTAATTACGGTGCAACGAATGAGGATGGCAAAACGTCAATTAACGTTGGCCTCTCCAGAGAAAAAGAGAGCTAAAGATCCTAACGTTCCTGAGGGGGAACTTCCCGCCATTGTTGCCGATGAGCTAAAGTTGCACCTCAGCTTCGTCAGGGAACTATTAAAGGAAGAGTTCGCCCCAATCGTGGATAGACTTGGAGTCCTGGAAGAGGATGTTCGTCTTATAAGAAATAACTTTGACAACATGCAGGCTGCTCTCCGTAACGCGAAAAAAGACACCGTGGAAATCAAGGTAGTAGTGGACTCCCTTCAGGAAAAGTTGGCGAGAATTGAAGATAAAAGCCGCCAGTCTAATGTCCGTTTAGTGGGACTTAAAGAGGGTGTAGAAGGAGATGATCCTCTACGATTTATACAAAATCACCTTCCTAAATGGATTCCCTCTCTCGCTGGCAAGGTACTGGAGATTGAAAGAGCTCATCGTATATACAGCGGTGAGCGCGCGAAATCTACCCCTCGTACATTCATCTTCAAGATGCTGCGGTATCAAGATCGGAATGCGATCCTGAATGGAGCCCGAGGTGTTGGACAAATTCTTTATAATGGATCTCCGTTGCTTTTCTTCCCAGACTACAGCAATCAAACTGCGTCCAAGAGGAAATCGATGGCATTGGCCAGAAAGAAGCTAACCCAACTGGGAGTTACGTCTTTCTTGCTTTATCCCGCGGTAGTGAAAGTGACTCACCGAGGGAAGGTTTCACTTTTGGAGACACCGGCGGAGGTTGAAAAGTTTGTCCGCAATCTGGATCCCACCGCAAATTCTCCTCTGAAGAAAGTTTCAGTGCCTGAATCACGAGAATCCGAGGATAGTGAGCATGAACCTTACTGAGACGGCGTGACTGACTATTTTTCCATCTGGAAAATTACCGGGTCAGGTGTTGACGGACGAACCGGACTGCTAGTTGGCCGCGTATCCAAGGATTGTTACTTTGTGGGCAAGTAGAAGAGTGTGTTTTAACTCTTTGCTTACTGCCCATTTTGTTTTTGTTACTGTTCTTGTTTGTGCTTTTCTGTTCTATGCCCAAGTCCGCCCACGTAAGTTTAACCTGTTTTATGTTTACATTTATATGCGTAATAATACTGGTATGTACATGTATGTTTATGCATATATTTTGATTTCTGCCATTATTCCTGGGGATTCTTTTATGGTCCTCCCACCTATTGTTTATTCTGGTTGGTTTGCATATCGCTGTTATTCAATAACATGGCTATAAATATAATGTCATGGAACGTTAATGGTCTAAATAGCCCTATCAAGCGAACCAAATGTTTAGATTACCTAAGATGTAAAAGGGTCTCCATCGCTCTCATTCAAGAGTCCCATTTGAAATCAGATGACGTGCATCGCTTTCAAAATAGATATTTCAAAGTGATCTCCTCATCTTCGGCAGGCAATAAGACTAAAGGAGTGCTGATACTGTGTAGGCGTTCTACTAATTTTTCAATTATACGTTCTGGTGGAGATACAGAAGGCAGAATTACATATGTTGTTGGTTCCCTAAATAATACTAAATATGCTTTTATGTCTATATATGCACCTAACGAGGGTGATCCCCAATTTTTTCAAGAATTATTACGGTTAGTTTTAAATTTGGAAGACTGTCTTGTGGTTTTAGGGGGCGATTTTAATACTGTGTTGGATCCTCAGCTAGATAGATCTCAGGCCTCTAAGGCTGATTCAATGATTACTGGATGCTTTAACTCATTTTTGCGACACTCTAACTTATGTGATGTCTGGCGTCTGCAAAATGACGGTGCCAGGGACTATACATTCTTTTCAGCTCGTCATAAGAGCTATTCAAGAATAGACTATTTACTTATGTCCCCTTCTCTTATTCCATTTATTAATAAAGTTGATATTCTGCCACTTCTTTTATCTGATCATTCCCCTGTAATTACCACCCTAACACCTGTATCGTTGGGCTCCAGACGTAACCGCTGGAGATTTAACACTTCCCTGTTACAGGACTGTACATTTGTGGCTGAATTGCGAAGCTCTTTGAAGGAATTTTTGCAGATCAATAGAGATTCAGCCTCTAATCCTCAAGTATTGTGGGAAACCACTAAGTGTTTTATTAGGGGTAAATGTATAAGTTTTTCATCTTTTAGTAAAAAGCGTAGAGAGAGTCGTAAAATTGAATTAGAAAAACAAATTGATTTGCTAGAGAAAGAATTAAAAGGTAAGTTTAGTGATATCATAGCCAAAGAATTACATGTTCTTAAATCCGAATTAAAATCTATATATCTGCATAGAGCTGAATTCATTATACATCGTACTAGGCAATCATATTATTTCTACGGAGAACGCTCCTCTAAGCTTTTGGCTTTAAGATTGAAGGATGGTGAATCCAAAGCCAGTATATCTGCTATCAGACATGAGGGTTCAGTGTATACACAACCTAAGGATATAAATAAAGTGTTTGAATCATACTATCAACAGTTGTATACTTCAGAATCCAGCACTGACCCAACAAATTTTGACTTATTCCTAAAACATTTAAATCTCCCTAAATTGAATGATTCTCAGCGTGATATACTGGATAGTCCTTTGACAATTGAAGAATTAAAATCTGCCCTGGATTCCATGAGCAATAATAAAGCTCCTGGCTTAGATGGGATTCCCCCAGAGTTATTGAAGGTGTTATGGGACATAGTGGCTCCACTGATGCTTAACTCTTTTAGTTTTGCTTTAGAAAATGGTGCTCTACATAGAGACCAAAACACAGCTTTGATAACTTTACTGTTGAAGAAAGGAAAGGATCCCCTTGAGTGTTCTAGTTATAGACCAATTAGTCTCCTATCCACAGATTCAAAACTAATGGCAAAAGTTTTGGCCTTAAGATTGGATCATTGTGTAGGAGACTTAATCAAGTATGATCAGTCGGGTTTTTTAAGGGGTAGATTTGCTGCAGACAATATACGTACACTGTAAAAAATTTAACGTAAAATCAACAGTAACTTACTGGCAACAAATAGCCAGCAAGCTTCAGTATTTTATTCCACGGTAATATTACTGTAAATCTGACTACAGTAGTTCACAACATACTGTATAATAACTTACAGTATATTTATACTGTAAAATTAATTACAGTTCATGTTTTTGCACTGTATTTTAAAATACAGTAAAGATACTATGCAGTATAATTGATTACGGTAGTTTTTATATTCACATATACACATATATACACAACATATAACTAACTATAATCTGTTACATGCTTGAAAAATAATGAAATATAAAGGCTTGTATGCAAAAAAAAAATCACACAGTTATATAACTTATTATTAGATGTCACGTAAATTATGACAACACTCAGAAGTCCATTTAAAAACTTTTATTACAATTTAATTCATTAAACTGTAAAAACACTCTCCAGACTTGACAGGGCCAATGCAGATCCCAGGTTTTTGCTGCCTATAGAGAACAAAACACAAAAATTGAGTTGCACTACAGCTTGACAGACATCAATGTGATAAACAGACTTGAAAATGACTTACCTCTTTATTTACCGAAGAGCGATACTCATCAGCACGCTGCAATGTCGAACAACATACACGCTGAAAGAAATGAAAAACAAATTCAACACTGCATATACATCCTGATCTCCTCGATCCGTTACAAAGCTAAAACCGCTCTCATTTTATGAATTTTACTGCGTTCTTCAATAGCTGAAAATGACTTACCTCTTTATTAACTCATCAGCACTCTGCAATATCGAACAACATACACGCTGAAAGAAATGAAAAACAAATTCAGCACTGCATAGACATCCATTAATTCGGCGCGACTTTCACTGCCTGTGTATTCACTTTAAGTGTAACTTACATCGGTTGTACTCACGTAATAAATGTATAATATGACTGAAAACACTGTGGTTGTCCCTTCAAATCGTGCATAACATTAGTGTAATAGGTCGATTTCGAACATAGGTTTAGGTTTAGGCTTAGGCGCGTAAGGCCTCGATCGCGACAGGACACACGCACACGGTGTAAGTTACACACAAATGTTCAGAAACAAGAACATTTCGATTACTTTGTTCTAAACTTGAAATTATTAACTAACATTAACAGCAAACCTTGTGATAATTAGTATTTGGCTAACGTTAACTGTCTAACGTTAACGTTAGAATGTTTGTGTTACAAACTACTATCAAACTCACCACTGATTATTTAACGTTAACGTTAGTGGTAACGTTAAAACGAATATCTTCCCATTTGGGGTGAAACATTTAGAAATACACATCTTTAAGATATTGAATAAAATTGTATATCTCACCTGACTGGTTCTTGTTGGTCTTGCTCATCCTCAAAGGCTCAGCAAATGAATTGGAAAATGAGTGCGGGCTGACGGTTTAGATGATTGGTTGCCAGGTATATCCCGTGCGATTCCGCTCTCTATGTAATTAGTGTGTTTAATAGAAAGCAAAATAAAAATAATAAAAAATATCATGGGAATTGATTTTTATCTATTTACCTAGCCTATATTATTGACATCCACATCTCTACAACTACCTCCCCCACAAAATTGTTGGCTATAACCAATGAGATTAGTTGGTTTTGTGTCAAAATCTGGCAACCATAAAGATACGCAATTAAAAAACACCCACATAAAACATTAAACTTTTTTTAACTATATGCTAAATGCCTTAATATATGGGTTACCTTATGAAACGATGTATTATAAAATTCCTTATAAATAAATATATAATTAATAAATAAAATTCCTTGTCTGTTGGATTATTACTGTCATCAATTTAACAGTAATATAAGGATTACTGTAATTATTTTCCCACTCTATTGTTTTTTTTCAAAGAATAGCATAAATTGACAGCAACTGTCCTGTAAATAGTTTCTACAGTAAGACAAAGCTGGAAATACAGCAATAATACTGCAAAAGTTATAAAATTGACAGCAACTTACTGTAAACTGTTTCTACAGTAAGCTTTCTCTGATAATACAGCAATAATACTGTGAAAACAACAGAAATCGTTTACAGTGTAGGCTTCTTCATATTATTCAGCAAGCAGACACCTATATAGCTTCTTCTGCACTCCTCTCTTTGGATGCAGAGAAAGCTTTTGACAGAATTGAGTGGAATTTTTTGTGGTCTGTCCTGAAGCATTTTGGGTTTGGTTCTTTTTTCATACATGCTGTCAAAACTATTTATTTTGAGTGTTCAGCAAGAGTACTTACTGGTCCCCATATCTCTCCTTCCTTCTGCTTAGGCAGGGGTACTCGTCAAGGATGTCCACTGTCACCCTTGCTTTTTAATTTATCTTTAGAGCCTTTGGCCCAAGCGATTAGACAATGTTCTGCTATAGTTCCTATAAGCTGTATGAACACGACCCATAAGATTTCACTCTATGCTGACGACATTCTTTTGTATTTATCAAACATCACAGATTCTGTTAGTGAATGCTTAAAATTATTCAATACATTTGGTAAATTGTCTGGTTACAAAATTAATTGGAGCAAATCCGTACTTCTACCCCTTAATATAGCTGCTAAATCAGAGATTCCGGCCTTACCCACTATGATTCCAATCACCGACCAGTTTAATTATCTGGGAATCAGAGAATTTTCTTCACTTTCACACATAGCTAAATGGAATTATCAGTCTCTTCTTGATAAGATTAAAAACAATCTTCTGTGCTGGTCTCCACTCTGTTTGGCTCTCCATGGTAGGATAGCCACTGTCAAAATGAATATTCTTCCGAGGTTGAGCTTTTTATTTTCTATGTTACCTCTGGCACCACCTATTGGTTACTTTAAAAAGCTTAATACAGTGATAACAAAATTCTTATGGAATAATAAACGGCCCAGAATTCGTCTTAAATCTATGTATCGGCTGAAACCCCATGGGGGCTTATCGTTACCTGATTTCTGGTCCTATTATTTAGCGTACCAAGTGAGATCACTTAGGACTTGGATTGATGTTGACCCTCCTGTATCATGGCGGGCCTTAGAAAATAATATTGTTTACCCTTTGCGTCTACAGGATTTACCTTTTACTGGAATACCTAAGAAGGTTTTGGACAGGTTTGGTCCAATTATATGTCATTCTATTAAAATTTGGAAAGCAGCAGAAAAGATTATGTGAGCTTCAGATTCCTATTGCAATTCTACCCCCATTTGGCATAACAGTAACCTCCGTACAGGTAATAAACCGTTTATTTCTAAATGTTGGGTTGAATGTGGTATTTATACCCTAAAAGATCTATACAATGATTATGGACTTAAGTCCTTTCAGATCCTACAAGATGAATTCTCTCTCCCAGGATTTTCCTTCTTTTTGTATTTAAGATTAAGATCTGCACTAAAAGCTTATGGAGTACCCTGGTCAACTAAAATATCTCCTCATTTTATGATAGATTGGATAGACTCCAGTAGGGCTTCTAAAGGTATCGTGAGTATAATTTATAAATCACTTGTGGTAAGACAGTACTCAAACATTCCGACTGAGGACTTCTGGGAGAGAGAACTTAACACCACGATTAATTGGGACTCTGTCTGGGGGAATTGTTTTGCTACCTCAAAAAATCCGGCCCACCAAATTATTCATTATAAATTAATTTATAAGGCATATGCCACCCCCTGCTTATTATATAAAATAAAAAGAAAGTCTGATCCTTTCTGTCACTTGTGTAGCAGCGCAAACCTAGGTACATATATACATATGTTCTGGGACTGTTCTCGAATTGAGCAGTTCTGGTCTTCGATCCGGGACTTACTGGTAGTTCTTCTGAGGACTCAGATCCAAAAGGACCCTCTGGTTTTCCTCTTGCTAGATGACTCTTCATTATCACTTTCTGTTAATCAAAAGAGGATTCTGTCAGCTGCCCTTACTGCTGCTAAAAAGGTTATCCTGAAACTGTGGTTGGAACCATCTACCCCAACTATGTCCACTTGGATGTCCTACTTGCTGGACATCGCTCTTTTGGAGAGCACCACAGCTAAAATACATGGCGCCAGTAGAAGGACAATACAATTTTGGTTGGACCTTATTGTGACTTTGTCAAAAATGTTGAAACCCTGATATATTATGTATTTTTATTTATTAAGTCTTACTGTATCTTTTTTTCTTATGACCGTAGGCGGGCTCTGTTGTAAATAGTTATAAACTTAAAATGTTCAATAAATAAAGAATCACAAAAAAAAAAAAAAAAAAACTGATAGCTGGATGGCGGCAAGCCAGAACCTGCCCGACCTCTCGCTACCTCCGCCATCTTGAAAACGTCAGTCCCCGTCCGATCTTGTTGTTGGGCAGGATATATCCGGAGTGTGAAAACTCGAGAACGTGCGGTGTTTAAAATAGTAAACAACAAAACTTACTAATCAGGAAAGTACTCCTTGAGAGAGAGATGACTAGGTCTCGAATAAAAAAGATTGTGGCCGATCCAGAGTCAAAGGAATGCATAGAGGATTCAGAGGAAGGAGAAGGAGATGGGATGGAGGTAGGTGGGGAAAATGTAGAGGAGAGAAGAACTCTCACAATGGTAGGGGCTAGGAAAAGGAAAAAGAATAATAAAGAAGTGACAACAGGTAGTTTGGGGGAAAGCGGTGAAGAGGGGGTGATAGAAAGGAGAAAGGAGAAATTGAAGTCAATGATTCGTTTAGAGAGGGTCATGGAATGATAGGGGTGAGTCCAATCGCTTTGACAACTGAGTTAAAAAAGTTGATAGGGGAGATAAAAAGTGCAAACGTAATGCTGGATGGAGCATTGTTGATGATATGTGTTAATGATGAGCAAAGGATAAAAGCAATGAGAATAAAAAAGGTAGGTAAAAAAGAGGTAGGTAAAAGACAAAAGGGAAGTTATGGATAGTGTAATGGATGTCCCATTCGAAATGACAGAATTGAAGAGAGCATTAAAAAGAGTGAAAGAATCAGCACCTGGGCAAGACGGAGTGAGCTATAGCATGATAAAACATCTAAGTGGAAAGGCATTGGGTGTAGTACTGGAATTTTTAAACAGGATATGGATTGAAGGGGTATTACCTAAGAGCTGGAAAGAGGCAATAGTTATTCCCATAAGGAAGCCAGGGAAGGATCATAGTATTCCAACAAACTATAGACCAATAGCACTTACTTCTCATGTATGTAAAATAAGGGAAAAAATGATAACGGACAGATTAATGTTTTATTTGGAAAAAGGAAATAAGTTATCACCAAATCAGAGTGGATTTAGGGAGGGACGAGGAACGATGGACCCAGTAGTATGCCTGGAGTCAGATATTAGAAAGGCGTTAATCAATAAAGAGATTGTGGCAGCAGTGTTCTTTGACATTGAAAAGGCGTATGATATGGTATGGAGAGAAGGGTTATTGTTGAAATTGGAAAACTTGGGGGTAGGGGGTAGAATGTATGATTGGATTAAAGAATTTCTGGAAGATAGATCAATTAAGGTGAGAGTGGGAGAGTGCATATCATCGAAAGGTAAGATAGAGAATGGCACTCCTCAGGGGAGTGTCATAAGTCCATTACTGTTTATTATCATGATAAATGATGTGTTTACGAGGGTGGATACAAATATTTCTAGATCTTTATTTGCAGATGATGGAGCTCTGTGGTACAGAGGAGGGAATATAAAGTATGTTGTGAGAAGAATGCAAAAAGCATTAAAAGAAGTTGAGGAATGGTCATTTAAGTGGGGGTTTAAATTCTCAGTGGAAAAGACTCAGGTAGTATTTTTCACTAATAAAAGAATAGATGATGAAATCAAATTAAATCTATACAATCACAATCTAGATCGGGTATCAAAAATATGATTTCTTGGAATATGGTTAGACAGCAGACTTACATGGAAAGGACATATTGAGAAAATGGAAGAGAAATGTAAAAGAGTGTTGAATATTGTAACGAAGCGGGACTGAGGCAGAGATCCAAATGCAGCATTTTATTAAAGTAGAGTGGTCGTACAGGCAGGGTCAAAACAGGAACAAACAGGAACAGTAAGGAACAGGCAGAATCGTAGTCAGGGTACAGGCAGTAGATCGAGGCAGGCGGATATCATACACAGAACGCTATACCAGGCAAGGGTCAGGATAGGTAGCAACGGGTCAAGAAACAGGAACAGGCAGCAACGGTAACAGACAGGCAGCAACGGTAACAGACAGGTAGACAGGAATATAAACGCTCGGAGATGATACACTGGGTGATTAAGACTTCGCAATCGGATGGTGTGAATGAGAGTCCTTTTATAGTCCAGGTAACAAGCTGCAGCTGGGTGTGGTGATTAGTGAGGAGTGTGTGCATGGCTGTATGTGGCGACAGGTGATTGGTGTGGAATGAACATGTGACTGGCAGGGAGGATTGTGGGAAGTGAAGTCCGGGAACTGACAGGAGCAGACCGTGATCATGACAAATATAATGAGATGTGTGGCTGGGCAAGGCTGGGGGGCAGACAGGCTGGCACTGAAAACTATTTACATAACATTAATTAGATCAGTAATGGACTATGGAAGCATAGTATATGGATCAGCAGCAAAAACTCATCTAGATAAATTAGAGCGAATTCAAGCAAAGGCTTTAAGGATTTGTTGCGGGGCATATCCATCATCGCCAGTATCAGCATTACAAGTAGAAGTAGGCGACATGCCTCTCAAATTGAGAAGACAGCAATTAGCTGCAGTATATTGGGCAAATCTTAGGGGGCAAGACAAGTCACATCCCACTTTAAGGGTATTAGAGCAGTGCTGGGAGTATGCGAAAAAGGAGTGTAATAGTTTTGGATGGATAGTTGGAAATTTTAGTAAAGGAATTGGATATTAAAGAGTTAAATATTACTCCAAGAGTGGTGTTACCAGCAGTCCCTTTGTGGATTTTGCCACAGCCTTTAGTTGATTTAAGAATGCTGGAACAGAGGAAAAAAGAAGGGCAGAGTGAGTTCGAGGAAATCCAGGTAAGGGAATACCTGTGGTTAAAGTATGGGCATAAAACACAAGTATATACAGACGCATCAAAAAATCCAGATAATGAACAAGTTGGGATAGCATTTGTCATTCCAAAAATGCAAATATCTAGAAAGGTAAGGATCTCAAATAAGTTATAATTTTTTTTTTTTCAGGTGAATTAATAGCAATAATGATGGCATTAAGATGGATAAATGAGGCAGGATTAAAGGATTTGTTGGTTTGTTCAGACTCCAGTTCGGCTCTCATGTGCATTGAAGCACAACAGTCAGACACTAGACAGGATTTAGTAGTGGAAATCCTGCAAGAATTATATACATTACAGCAGAAAAGGGTGAGTATAATATTCATGTGGGTTCCTGCTCACGTGGGGGTGAAAGCAGTGGCGGCTGGTGCAAAAATCTTTTGGTGGGGCGCAATTTTTTTTTTTTAATATATAAATGCAGGAATGAATAGGCTAATTGTTAAATAATCATTTAACAAGTGATATAATCATGTATCATTATTGATTATCTAAAAAGTGGAAAATTCAATATTTAAAGCATGCCATAGGGCTGGGATCTAAAAATATATATCTGTATTTATTTATTCATTTATTTTTTTTAAATTCACATTCTGCCCAAGATTGTCCTAGAAACAATGTTCATATTGAAGGCTATAAAAACCAAACATGAATGTAACTGTGTACTATATGATATATTATGTGCAAAAAAGGGGGTCAAATCACATTTGGCCTAGGCTATATTCTAATATTCTAACTTTACAATCTAAAAACAAAATGTTTTTTAAAGCAGAAGTTAAATACACTAAACTAAAAATGAAAATAAATAAAAACAATAGAACAGACTAATTATTATTATGTTGATTACCCTATTAACAGTCACTTTACACAGTTACTGCTATTGTACAAATACACTTAGTTGTATATTAGAAATTCTACATATGGCATAATTATGTTCGCCAACAAAAACAAATTTTCAACAACAAATATTTTTAGCAAAATGTGTTTGACTCAGATTGAACTCCGTCTGTATGGCGCGCATGCGCGCGGCGGCGCTCGTTCACGGAAGTTTGTGCTTGCTGAAGGCTCGTCCACGCCTGGCTGCAAAATGGAAATATTTTCTCGACTTTCTAACATTGGCAGATGGAGAATATACCTGTGAAATGTAAACATGCACTGAGGAAATTATTGGATGTCACTTCAGCTTAAAAAAATATTATTAATAGCGGTATGTTTGTTTGCACCAATCGCTGCACAAGTTAAGGTTACGTATGATGACGAAAGCACGTTAGTGCGAGCCCTCCCGGAACCCATAGAGAATGCATTGCAGTGCCTGCAGTTCGAAAAAAAAGTTCTTTGAATGGAAGTCTATGGGAGCACTCGGGGCAAATCTCGACCAGACTGAAATCGCCCAAAAAGAGCGGTACTCCACAGAGCGTGACTCAACGCTGATTGGACTATATCCAGAGCATGATCCAGAGGCAGAACAAACAGCCTAGCAGTGACAGCTAGCGTAACTCTGTGGTTGAATGTGATTGAAAAATCCGTCCCTTTCTCACTTTGGTGGTGCGTTGCCCAATTGCCCTAATGAAGAAACCGCCCCTGGGTGAAAGGGAACGAAGCAGCAGACAAATTGGCAAAGCAAGCTTTAAAGATCACTAGAATAGAAATGGAAATACCATACAGTAGATATGAATTTAAAACTATAGATAAAAAACAAATAATTCAAAGATGGCAACAAATGTGGGAAACAGGAAATAAAGGTAGACATATGTATGAAATACAACCAAAAGTGGGGAAAAGTAGGTACTCAGGTGGAAGTAGATGAGAGGAAAATATTTTATCCAGACTGAGAATAGGACATACAGGACTTAATAAAACAATGAAATTAATGTCCAAGCATCCAACAGGAAAGTGTGAATGGTGTGGAGAAAATGAAACAGTAGAACATGTTTGTTACGGTATGGTGGTGTAGAGATGAGGCAGATGCGGATTTCCACAATACATACAATACTTCACTGAACACAAAGGCAGAGTACATCCAACATACACTAACACAAACAGAGAACGGACGAGGAGTGAAGGGAGTGAGTGCAATATATGGGGAGTGCTGACAATAGAGTCCAGGTGCAGGTGATGAGTGACGATGAGGAGATGACGAGGGAAGTGAGTGCAGGTGTGGAGAACAGGAGGATCTTGGGAAATGGAGTCCAGGGGAACACGGGATCTGTAACAGTACCTCCCCCTCCCGGTAGGCGCGTCCTCGCGCCGTAGATGTAACAACCGGGAGGGGGGCGGGCGCCCTGGAGACCTCAAACCGGAGCAGGGGGAGGAGTAGACTGGAGTGGAGGTCTCCAGGGCAGGCTCAAAAGCCATGGCGGGTCAGGAGCCGTGGGCAGCCATGGCGGGTCAGGAGCCGTGGGCAGCCATGGCGGGTCAGGAGCCGTGGGCAGCCATGGCGGGTCAGGAGCCGTGGGCAGCCATGGCGGGTCAGGAGCCGTGGGCAGCCATGGCGGGTCAGGAGCCGTGGGCAGCCATGGCGGGTCAGGAGCCGTGGGCAGCCATAGCGGGTCAGGGGCCGAGGGCAGCCATGGAAGGTCAGGGGCCGAGGGCAGCCATGGAGGGTCAGGGGCCGAGGGCAGCCATGGAGGGTCAGGGGCCGAGGGCAGCCATGGAGGGTCAGGGGCCGTGGGCAGCCATGGAGGGTCAGGGGCCGAGGGCAGCCATGGAGGGTCAGGGGCCGTGGGCAGCCATGGAGGGTCAGGGACCGAAGCCATAGAGCAGTTGAGCCCAGGCGGCGCTGAAGGACCGGCGGGAGATGGCGGAACCAGCGGCTCCGCCGACCGAAGCGCAGCCGGGGCTCCAGAAGGCCGCAGTTGAACACAGACGACAGACAACAAAGTGAACACCAGGGGGAGTGAGGAAGCCAACTGGAAACGAGGGACGGAGGGACGGAGCGGAGACGGAGGAGTGCAGTCCAGAGGGGAGGGCAGGCTGACGAGGGACCAAGGTGTGAACGGGGGCAGGATGGAGACTTGTGAGGCTGGAGGACAGATGGGCCATGGTGGAGACGAGGGAGGTTGGAGCCAGAGTGTAGGTAATCGCCCAGAGGTCCGAGGTGGAGATCTGGGCGAGGGGGCTTGAGGTGGAGGTGCAGTGTAAACACAAATGGATGGAGGTGGGAGAGGGAGGCAGGGAGGGAAAATAGTCTTTGCAAAGTTCATAATTGGAGCGGCGGGCTCGGCGGCGGCGGCGGCTGGAGCGGCGGGCTCGGCGGCGGCGGCTGGTTCCGCCGAGAACTGGAGAACTTGGCTCGGCGGAGACTGGAGAACTTGGCTCGGCGGAGACTGGAGAACTTGGCTCGGCGGAGACTGGAGAACTTGGCTCGGCGGAGACTGGAGAACTTGGCTCGGCGGAGACTGGAGAACTTGGCTCGGCGGAGACTGGAGAACTTGGCTCGGCGGAGACTGGAGAACTTGGCTCGGCGGAGACTGGAGAACTTGGCTCGGCGGAGACTGGAGAACTTGGCTCGGCGGAGACTGGAGAACTTGGCTCGGCGGAGACTGGAGAACTTGGCTCGGCGGAGACTGGAGAACTTGGCTCGGCGGAGACTGGAGAACTTGGCTCGGCGGAGACTGGAGAACTTGGCTCGGCGGAGACTGGAGAACTTGGCTCGGCGGAGACTGGAGAACTTGGCTCGGCGGAGACTGGAGAACTTGGCTCGGCGGAGACTGGAGAACTTGGCTCGGCGGAGACTGGAGAACTTGGCTCGGCGGAGACTGGAGAACTTGGCTCGGCGGAGACTGGAGCGGCTTGCTCGGCGGAGACTGGAGCGGCTTGCTCGGCGGAGACTGGAGCGCTTGGCTCGGCGGAGACTGGAGCGCTTGGCTCGGCGGAGACTGGAGCGCTTGGCTCGGCGGAGACTGGAGCGCTTGGCTCGGCGGAGACTGGAGCGCTTGGCTCGGCGGAGACTGGAGAGCTTGGCTCGGCGGAGACTGGAGCGGCTTGCTCGGCGGAGACTGGAGCGGCTTGCTCGGCGGAGACTGGAGCGGCTTGCTCGGCGGAGACTGGAGCGGCTTGCTCGGCGGAGACTGGAGCGCTTGGCTCGGCGGAGACTGGAGCGCTTGGCTCGGCGGAGACTGGAGAGCTTGGCTCGGCGGAGACTGGAGAACTTGGCTCGGTCCAAAAGTCTATAAGCCAGGCCACCTCACTTGGTGGCTCGCACAGGGTTGGAGCTGCAGGCTCGGAAAGGGCTGGAGCGGGCTCTGGAGATACTGAAGCGGGCTCTGGAGATACTGGAGCGGGCTCTGGAGATACTGGAGCGCAGGAGACTGGAGAGACTGGCTCGCAGGAGACTGGAGAGACTAGCTCGCAGGAGACTGGAGAGCGCTCGCCCTTCTTCCTCTTCCTCCTCTTAGGTTTACCGGACCCAGTGGAGATTTGTGGGCCCGGCAGGACACAGGGGGAACCTTCGCTGGAGGGGTATGCGGAGGAGGACGGAGGCTGACTGACTGGCCCGGCCAACCGTGTTTCTGGATGGCCTGGAGACAAACACACATCCTGAACCTGTTCCACGAAAAATTTGGACTCATTCAAAAACAAAATAAAATTGATAGTTTCGCTTAAGGAGAGACGAAAATCAGGTTCGTTTAAACGGATAGTGTTGTCGTCCAGACCATCCAGAAACAGGGCGATCAAACGTGCTTCAGGCCAGTCAGACAAAAAGGCAAGCTCAGCGAACTCCTCCACATACCTCTCCAGCGAACGACCCACCTGTAAGAGTCCAATGAGCCGCTCACCAGCTGTCCAGGATGAGAGAGGCATGGGAGAAGTTGGAGCCCGGGAGAAGAAGGAAGCTTCCATCCTTTTTTTTTTTCTGTGGAAAATCTGGTGGTTTAAAGGTCCGTTCTTCTGTTACGGTATGGTGGTGTAGAGATGAGGCAGATGCGGATTTCCACAATACATACAATACTTTACTGAACACAAAGGCAGAGTACATCCAACATACACTAACACAAACAGAGAACGGACGAGGAGTGAAGGGAGTGAGTGCAATATATGGGGAGTGCTGACAATAGAGTCCAGGTGCAGGTGATGAGTGACGATGAGGAGCTGACGAGGGAAGTGAGTGCAGGTGTGGAGAACAGGAGGATCTTGGGAAATGGAGTCCAGGGGAACACGGGATCTGTAACAATGTTATCATGTATTGTGATAAGTATAAAGATGATAGAGGAAAGTTATTAGAAGAGGTTCAGAGGAAAGAGGATATGGAAATCAATTTGAGATATCTGTTAAACCCAGAACAGAAAAGTAATAACAGAGCAGTGTTAATGAAATATTTGGAGAACACAGATTTAATTAATAGGATATGAATAATAATTTTATTTTATTTTTTTAGCCGGAGGAGCTGAACACGCAGCGCTGGCTTTAATATAGAGTTTTGGGGGAATTGGGGTAGTGGTTAGAGTCTCTGGATCGAGTACACAGTAGGTGGCGGTAATGCGCAAAATTGGTGCGATCTGCCAAAAAAAGGGAAGAAGAAGAAGAAGAGGAAGATCTTGTTGTTGGTTAATGTGTGTACAGTGTGTATTATCTCCTGCGTTGCTCATTAAAACCCTTTATTGTGGATATCCGTTCAAGTCTTGTCTCTTCAGCACAGCACACCGTAACAACTGTACACTATCGCAGACTTATATACTGAGGTTTTAATTACATTATTTTAATAGTCAGTCGTGAATTAAAGTGGGCCGGTCTAAGGCATGAAACTCCAGGAAATGAGTCCCAATCTGGCCCTGCACCATTGTATGAGAACTGAGCTGGATGATGACATCACTGTTTTCTCTAGAGCTAAAGATAAATGAACTAAATTCATGTTTTTACAACATAAACAAATTGATGCTGAACTGGACTGATATTTTCTTGTAGAGCTGCTGAACAGTCAAAACAATCTTTATTTTCCTGCTATTACTGTAAAGCTGCTTTGAAACAATCTGCATTGTAAAAAATGCTATATAAAGGTGACTTCACTTCTGCCTTTACCCCATTTGTTTGTCTATCACATTTATTTGTACAGCACTTCACAATAGAGTTTAAGTGGTTTAGATTCTTTGGTCTTTTTCTAAAGTCCTTTTTCTTTTATGTGCCAGTTTGTATTTTATAATTTGCTGCTTTCTATTTAAGCCTTTTGTGTATCTTTTGTATTTATGCCCTTGTGACCTTTTTTCATGTTCCCTTTTTTTAGGGTTATTTTTTTTGTCTTTATTTAAGTCCCTTTCTATTTCCTCCTTTTTCATTCCTCTTCATGCTTTCCTTTTTGCATAATGTCCTCTTAGTATTGGTTTGTGCCCTTTATGACTTATGATTCTTAGTATGCAAGCTTTTTGTGCCCCATTGTATTAATGCTTTCGTTTAATGACTTATTAAACTAATAAAATAAGGCACTTCTTACTCTTAATCCTTTATCTACTCTGTTCTTAATGCTTTCAGCACATTCTTGCTTGTCACGTATTGACTGTTCAGAGTATTGAGTGTTCCAAAACCATTTAAATTGACTATGGGTATCCATTTGTGCATACTGATGTTTGTTGGGTTGAGCCATGTTCATTTACAGCTTTGGAGATTATGGCCATCCTACAATGCAGCCTGTGATAAACCAGTGTTAGGTATACTATTTTGTGAGGAGCAGAACAGTGTAGAGTCAATCACTTGCAGGTGCAGATCCAAAACCAAAAGCTCAGATATCATAGGGATGCCCCAAACTTGGTTATAAGCAAATTAGGCAGCAAAGATGTATTTAGTAATGTGCACATTTAAAAAGTTTGAGATGGTTGACCATTGTTTATTCAATAAATAAATACATCAGCATTGTTGACAACCTTACTCATTAAATTGATTTTTGCTGCTTTTGTATTTATGCCTTCACCCCCCCAACAGGATTATGTGAGCACTGTGGAAGGGAGGAATCAGTAGAGCATGTTATTTGTGTCTGTCAAAAGTATACTAATGAACGAGAAACAATGAGGAATGAACTTAGAAAGGTGGGAGTGGTTGATCTTAAGCTTAAAAATATATTTAATTATGGATTAGAGAGTTTATTTTTGTATCTCAAGAGAACAGAGCTGATTAAGAGAATTTAGTGTTTTTTTTACTTTATTTATTTTTTTTTTACTTTATTTTTTTATTATTATTATTTTGAAATGGGTAAACTCTGGTTCACACTCCAATACAGTAGGTGGCGATAATGCACCTTAACGTTGGTGCCACCTGCCATAAAAAGAAAGAAGAAGAAAGCTGCCATAGTAATATGTAATTACTGTATAATGTAACTGAATACAAGAGTTAGAGACACGAATATCGTCAAACCTAAACAGGTATTTATTGAACAGATTGAATGCATAGATTTTCTTTATTTTTCTATGCCTTTGTGCCCAATTGTATTTATGTCTGATGCTGTCATTTAATTTTAATCTGTTTGAATTCCCTTGATGGAATGGCCACTCCAGTTCATTGCATACTTCATTCATTTGTTTTCCTCAAACTGAAAAGAAACTATTTGCAAAGCTACACTCCACTTTTCTTTGACCTGAATAAGACCACAATTTGACCAGAGAACACTGACACCAAAAACTGGGAGAGGAGATGGAGCAGGTGTCCTTTTCAAATACTTGGTTACAGTGATTTATGCAACATTTCCTTTTTGAGTTTCTGGCAGTTAACCAACTTAATTTACCATATCTTCCAGTTTGTCACAGATCCCTTGTCTCCCGGACTTCATTACCCATAATCCTCCTGTTTCCACACCTGCACTCACTTCCCTTGTCTTCTCCCCTTCAGCACGGATCACCTGCACCTGGACTTCCTCATCAGCACTGCCTTTATAATGGACTCACTCCCTTCACTCCCTGTCTGTTCTCTGTTGTGTTTAGGTTGTGTAATGTTGCTTTATCCTGTCTTCTGTGTATTATATTCCTGGATTGCTATTAAAACCTTGTGTTTGTGGATATCCGTATTTGCCTCATCACTCCAACGTACGCACCCGTAACACAGGTGAGCGGTGCAACTTTTTGGTGTTTTTCCAGTTGTTGTCCTGTTCCTTGGTGTCACTTCAGAACTAACCTAGGTAAGCCTCCATAATTTAAGTCTTCTACTCATTTGCTATATATGTGGAGAACTTTCATTAGTAAACTGATTGAAAGTTTTTTTTTTTTTTTGAATACTGAGCTTTTAATTAGGTTAATCCATGTTCATATCCAAAAATCCAAGCCCTAACACTAATCCAAGCTCCGGTATCAGATAGGGCCACCCCAAACATGGTTTTGGAAAATTAGGCAGCAGAGTTGTATTTAGCCATCTGTATGCAAAAGTTTTAGGGAAAGTTGCTCATTGGTGTTCATCTAATGAAGCAATGTTAAATTGTTAGTGCCTGTTTGCTTGTTTACAAAGGCTGACCACATTTGTTGTTTCTGTCTTTAGAGAAGTTTCTGTTCATATGAGTGTAAGCTCTTGTAATTTAAGTTTGCCTCCACATTCTTGATTGTGTTCATCTGTGTTTATTGAACATAATGCTTCCATATCTTTGTTCCCCCTTTTCCCTGTATACTATTTGTATTTATGTCCTATTTGTTCTGCAGTAAATTGTAGTTGTTTAATGCTTCTTACAATAGTTTCAATGTGGCTTTATTTCCCTTTGTACTTCAGCTTTTTTGTATGCACCTTTTTAAGCTTATGATTTTTTTTATGCCCCTTTTTTGTATTCCTTCATTCGCTTTTTGTATTTATGAATATTTTAT
This sequence comes from Chanodichthys erythropterus, assembly GCF_024489055.1. NCBI lineage: Eukaryota > Metazoa > Chordata > Actinopteri > Cypriniformes > Xenocyprididae > Chanodichthys > Chanodichthys erythropterus. Next base: position 9,269 of record NC_090239.1, on the reverse strand, counting down.
GCGTATTACTCTTTCTTATGGCCCTTTCTATTTGAGCTTTTATATGAAATTCATACTTTTTGCCTCTTGTATTCCTGTATGTCAGTAGTTCTATTTTTTTATTTTTTTGTTCCTTTTTATGATTTTTTTTTTTTTGCCCATTTAATTGCCCTTTTTTTTATTCCTATTGAGCCATTTGTATTATGCCATTTTGGGTTTATTATAATCCTTTTGTCCCATTTTTGTATTGGGAATTTACCCATTTTCATTTTTGTTCCTCTTATTCATGCACCCGTGCCCTTATTCCACTCCATTAAATCTATGCAGTTTAAGTTTTGTGCAACTAAGACATGGAGGATGATCCTTAAATATGGAGGCCCATCTGTTCTACAATATGCCAAAGTCACACCTTTATAACTGAGCCAGTAGAATGAGATCAGTTTGTGTCATTTTAAACAATCAAATTTAAGGCTTTTTACATTGGCTTTAAGGACTGACAATGGAATCACACCCCTACCTCAAAACACTTGTTCAAGAAATGTTACTGCAGAGAAGGAGCATTTTACTTGTAAAAGTGTGCCATGTTCCTCCTCAGTAATGCAATCACAGCAGATGTTCACTACCTTAATGCCTATTTTTGTTTCTTTTTGGAGGTATGCAAGTAATTTGCTTTGTATAACACCTTATTTGCTGTTTTTTATTTATGCCTTCACCTTCTTGTATTCCAGTTTAAGACTTGTATGTCCTTTGTCACAGTAACCTTTTTGTATTTATCCCCGCTCTAGTCTGTAATTTTTTTCCAAGCCTATTTTTTTGTCTTTTTTTTATACTTTCATTTATGCTCTTTGTATTATTGGCCATTATGTTTTATGGCCCTGTACCCATTGACTTGACTTATGCCCTTTTCTATTTTTAACTGTTGTATTTTTTAAAAAAGTGTACTGTATAAATCCTCTTGTCCTTACTGTTGTTGTCTTTTTGTATATTTATGCACTTGTTTTCATCCTCTGCCTTCGGTATATTAGCAGTAATGATTGTCTTACTAAGCCTTTTTTTATTTAGATTTTGTGATTCTCTATGACCTCTGTGCACATTTGTATTTGTGTCTGATGTAATTTCATATAGCCTGTTTGGATTTATTTATAATTTATAATATACTTTTTTTTTTTTTCCTCTTATACCCTTGTTTTATGCCTATTTGCCTAAATTTAGTAATGCATTTTCAATTTTTTTTTGTCCCTTTGTACATTATGGCTTTTTAGTGTTAATGCCTTTGTTTTTGTTAACAAGGGCTGCAAAAAATTAAAATGATTACTTTATGCTCCTGTTGTGTTTTTTTTTTTTTTTTTATTTTTTTTTTTATAAATATACCCTTCACTTGTGTCTTTGTCTGCTGTGTATGCTCTTTCCTATATTGTAAAGCTTTCTATGAGAGTGGCTATTTGTAAACTGACTTGTATGTATTTTGTTAGGCCTTGTTTTGTCTTTATGCTTTCATTTTGAAGTATCTTTTAAGGTTCCCTGTCTTGTTGCAGTGTTAATTTTTAAAGTCTGTTAACCTAACATCTTAATTTGTTGACCTTTATTCTTGTGCCCATAGGCTCCTTTGTATTGTTTGTAGTTTTACATAAGTCATTTTGAACATTTGAATTATGTAAAATTAAGTAATTGTCAGGTTTTTTATTTTGGTTCCAGTTCCTGTAAATTTCCTGTCTTAGTGTCTGTTCTCTTGATAAGTGTCTTGTTTGTTAACATGGCAACCTATTGCATCCACCTGTTTTATGTTGACTCTGTGTCTGTATATATGTACTCCATTTATTTCCTTGTCTGTTTTTCCATCTAATTAATTTAGTTCTTTCCCTAAGTATTTGTCACTTGATTTATTCAAGTTTTACTGCTGCAACTAGATTGGGCTTCCTGTATGCCAATTGTGCCTCGGTGTGTCAATCCTCTGGCTTTGGCTCGAGCACCTAACCATCACCCTGGTTGTGACACGGTCTTCCTGTCGTATGGCTTTGCCTTCCTTTCTCCCTCCATCTTGGTTTGCAAAGTCATCCTGGGCCATTGGCTCAGCCTGGGTCCTCACCTACAACTTGTTCACTTGTCCATCCTCCAAATCCAAAAACACCAGAGATAATCCATCAGCCATTGTTTGCAGCTCCACATCCTCTGTCAGAAAGCCCACACATGTTTTTTTTTTTCTTTTGGGTTCTTATGTAAACAAATCTTGTGGCTTTGTGATGTAATGCACTTTGGTTTCTTCCCCCTTTAAATAAATGTTCATTTTTGTTTATGTAATCATTTTTAATCGTTTGTTTTTTGTGTTCATGTTTCAGTAATTTTTGAGAATAAATAAAAGCTTTAAATATTGTCATTTATACATAATTTTATGAGTGCGAGGGGTAGAGTGCGAGGGGTAGAGTGCGAGGGGTAGAGTGCGAGGGGTAGAGTGCGAGGGGTAGAGTGCGAGGGGTAGAGTGCGAGGGGTAGAGTGCGAGGGGTAGAGTGCGAGGGGTAGAGTGCGAGGGGTAGAGTGCGAGGGGTAGAGTGCGAGGGGTAGAGTGCGAGGGGTAGAGTGCGAGGGGTAGAGTGCGAGGGGTAGAGTGCGAGGGGTAGAGTGCGAGGGGTTGAGTGCAGGGGTAGAGTGCCAGGGCCAGGGCCAGGCCAGGCCAGGCCAGGCCAGGCCAGGCCAGGCCAGGCCAGGCCAGGCCAGGCCAGGGCCAGGCCAGGCCAGGCCAGGCCAGGCCAGGCCAGGCCAGGCCAGGGCCAGGCCAGGCCAGGCCAGGCCAGGCCAGGCCAGGCCAGGGCCAGGCCAGGCCAGGCCAGGCCAGGCCAGGCCAGGCCAGGCCAGGCCAGGCCAGGCCAGGCCAGGCCAGGCCAGGCCAGGCCAGGGCCAGGCCAGGCCAGGCCAGGCCAGGCCAGGCCAGGCCAGGCCAGGCCAGGCCAGGCCAGGGCCAGGGCCAGGCCAGGCCAGGCCAGGGCCAGGCCAGGCCAGGCCAGGCCAGGCCAGGCCAGGCCAGGCCAGGCCAGGCCAGGCCAGGGCCAGGCCAGGCCAGGCCAGGCCAGGCCAGGCCAGGCCAGGCCAGGGCCAGGCCAGGCCAGGCCAGGCCAGGCCAGGCCAGGCCAGGGCCAGGCCAGGCCAGGCCAGGCCAGGCCAGGCCAGGCCAGGCCAGGCCAGGGCCAGGCCAGGCCAGGCCAGGCCAGGCCAGGCCAGGCCAGGCCAGGCCAGGCCAGGCCAGGCCAGGCCAGGCCAGGCCAGGCCAGGCCAGGCCAGGGCCAGGCCAGGCCAGGCCAGGCCAGGCCAGGCCAGGCCAGGCCAGGCCAGGCCAGGCCAGGCCAGGCCAGGCCAGGCCAGGCCAGGCCAGGCCAGGCCAGGCCAGGCCAGGCCAGGCCAGGCCAGGGCCAGGCCAGGCCAGGCCAGGCCAGGCCAGGCCAGGCCAGGCCAGGCCAGGCCAGGCCAGGGCCAGGCCAGGCCAGGCCAGGCCAGGCCAGGCCAGGCCAGGCCAGGCCAGGCCAGGCCAGGCCAGGCCAGGCCAGGCCAGGCCAGGCCAGGCCAGGCCAGGCCAGGCCAGGCCAGGCCAGGCCAGGCCAGGCCAGGCCAGGCCAGGCCAGGCCAGGCCAGGCCAGGCCAGGGCCAGGCCAGGCCAGGCCAGGCCAGGCCAGGCCAGGCCAGGCCAGGCCAGGCCAGGGCCAGGCCAGGCCAGGCCAGGCCAGGCCAGGCCAGGCCAGGCCAGGGCCAGGCCAGGCCAGGCCAGGCCAGGCCAGGCCAGGCCAGGCCAGGCCAGGCCAGGCCAGGCCAGGCCAGGCCAGGGCCAGGCCAGGGCCAGGCCAGGCCAGGCCAGGCCAGGCCAGGCCAGGCCAGGGCCAGGCCAGGCCAGGCCAGGGCCAGGCCAGGCCAGGCCAGGCCAGGCCAGGCCAGGCCAGGCCAGGCCAGGCCAGGCCAGGCCAGGCCAGGCCAGGGCCAGGCCAGGCCAGGCCAGGCCAGGCCAGGCCAGGCCAGGCCAGGCCAGGCCAGGCCAGGCCAGGCCAGGCCAGGCCAGGCCAGGCCAGGCCAGGCCAGGCCAGGCCAGGCCAGGCCAGGCCAGGCCAGGCCAGGCCAGGCCAGGCCAGGCCAGGGCCAGGCCAGGCCAGGCCAGGCCAGGCCAGGCCAGGCCAGGCCAGGCCAGGCCAGGCCAGGCCAGGCCAGGCCAGGCCAGGCCAGGCCAGGCCAGGCCAGGCCAGGCCAGGCCAGGGCCAGGCCAGGCCAGCCAGGCCAGGCCAGGCCAGGCCAGGCCAGGCCAGGCCAGGCCAGGCCAGGCCAGGCCAGGCCAGGCCAGGCCAGGCCAGGCCAGGCCAGGCCAGGCCAGGCCAGGCCAGGCCAGGCCAGGCCAGGCCAGGCCAGGCCAGGCCAGGCCAGGCCAGGCCAGGCCAGGCCAGGCCAGGCCAGGCCAGGCCAGGCCAGGCCAGGCCAGGCCAGGCCAGGCCAGGCCAGGCCAGGCCAGGCCAGGGCCAGGCCAGGCCAGGCCAGGCCAGGCCAGGCCAGGGCCAGGCCAGGGCCAGGGCCAGGGCCAGGCCAGGCCAGGCCAGGCCAGGCCAGGCCAGGCCAGGCCAGGCCAGGCCAGGCCAGGCCAGGCCAGGCCAGGCCAGGCCAGGCCAGGCCAGGCCAGGGCCAGGCCAGGCCAGGCCAGGCCAGGCCAGGCCAGGCCAGGCCAGGCCAGGCCAGGCCAGGCCAGGCCAGGCCAGGCCAGGCCAGGCCAGGGCCAGGCCAGGCCAGGCCAGGGCCAGGCCAGGCCAGGCCAGGCCAGGCCAGGCCAGGCCAGGCCAGGCCAGGCCAGGCCAGGCCAGGCCAGGCCAGGCCAGGCCAGGCCAGGCCAGGCCAGGCCAGGGCCAGGCCAGGCCAGGCCAGGCCAGGGCCAGGCCAGGCCAGGCCAGGCCAGGCCAGGCCAGGCCAGGCCAGGCCAGGCCAGGCCAGGCCAGGCCAGGCCAGGCCAGGCCAGGCCAGGGCCAGGCCAGGCCAGGCCAGGCCAGGCCAGGCCAGGCCAGGCCAGGCCAGGCCAGGCCAGGCCAGGCCAGGCCAGGCCAGGCCAGGCCAGGCCAGGCCAGGGCCAGGCCAGGCCAGGCCAGGCCAGGCCAGGCCAGGCCAGGCCAGGCCAGGCCAGGCCAGGCCAGGCCAGGCCAGGCCAGGCCAGGCCAGGCCAGGCCAGGCCAGGGCCAGGCCAGGCCAGGGCCAGGCCAGGCCAGGCCAGGGCCAGGCCAGGCCAGGCCAGGCCAGGCCAGGCCAGGCCAGGCCAGGCCAGGCCAGGCCAGGGCCAGGCCAGGGCCAGGCCAGGCCAGGCCAGGCCAGGGCCAGGCCAGGCCAGGCCAGGCCAGGCCAGGCCAGGCCAGGCCAGGCCAGGGCCAGGCCAGGCCAGGCCAGGCCAGGCCAGGCCAGGCCAGGCCAGGCCAGGCCAGGCCAGGCCAGGCCAGGGGCCAGGCCAGGCCAGGCCAGGCCAGGCCAGGCCAGGCCAGGCCAGGGCCAGGCCAGGCCAGGCCAGGCCAGGCCAGGCCAGGCCAGGCCAGGCCAGGCCAGGCCAGGCCAGGGCCAGGGCCAGGGCCAGGGCCAGGCCAGGGCCAGGCCAGGCCAGGCCAGGCCAGGCCAGGCCAGGGCCAGGCCAGGCCAGGCCAGGCCAGGCCAGGGCCAGGCCAGGCCAGGCCAGGGCCAGGCCAGGCCAGGCCAGGGCCAGGCCAGGCCAGGCCAGGGCCAGGCCAGGCCAGGCCAGGCCAGGCCAGGCCAGGCCAGGCCAGGCCAGGCCAGGCCAGGCCAGGCCAGGGCCAGGCCAGGCCAGGCCAGGCCAGGCCAGGCCAGGCCAGGCCAGGCCAGGCCAGGCCAGGCCAGGCCAGGCCAGGGCCAGGCCAGGCCAGGCCAGGCCAGGCCAGGCCAGGCCAGGCCAGGCCAGGCCAGGCCAGGCCAGGCCAGGCCAGGCCAGGCCAGGCCAGGCCAGGCCAGGCCAGGCCAGGCCAGGCCAGGCCAGGCCAGGCCAGGCCAGGCCAGGCCAGGCCAGGCCAGGCCAGGGCCAGGGCCAGGCCAGGCCAGGCCAGGCCAGGCCAGGCCAGGCCAGGCCAGGCCAGGCCAGGCCAGGCCAGGCCAGGCCAGGCCAGGCCAGGGCCAGGCCAGGCCAGGCCAGGCCAGGCCAGGCCAGGCCAGGCCAGGCCAGGCCAGGCCAGGCCAGGCCAGGCCAGGCCAGGCCAGGCCAGGCCAGGCCAGGCCAGGCCAGGCCAGGCCAGGCCAGGCCAGGCCAGGCCAGGCCAGGCCAGGCCAGGCCAGGCCAGGCCAGGCCAGGCCAGGCCAGGCCAGGCCAGGCCAGGCCAGGCCAGGCCAGGCCAGGCCAGGCCAGGCCAGGCCAGGCCAGGCCAGGCCAGGCCAGGGCCAGGCCAGGGCCAGGCCAGGCCAGGCCAGGCCAGGCCAGGCCAGGCCAGGCCAGGCCAGGCCAGGCCAGGCCAGGCCAGGCCAGGCCAGGCCAGGCCAGGCCAGGGCCAGGCCAGGCCAGGGCCAGGCCAGGCCAGGCCAGGCCAGGCCAGGCCAGGCCAGGCCAGGCCAGGCCAGGCCAGGCCAGGCCAGGCCAGGCCAGGCCAGGGCCAGGCCAGGCCAGGCCAGGCCAGGCCAGGCCAGGGCCAGGCCAGGCCAGGCCAGGCCAGGCCAGGCCAGGCCAGGCCAGGCCAGGGCCAGGCCAGGCCAGGCCAGGCCAGGCCAGGGCCAGGCCAGGCCAGGCCAGGCCAGGCCAGGCCAGGCCAGGCCAGGCCAGGCCAGGCCAGGCCAGGCCAGGCCAGGCCAGGCCAGGCCAGGCCAGGCCAGGCCAGGGCCAGGGCCAGGCCAGGCCAGGGCCAGGGCCAGGCCAGGCCAGGCCAGGCCAGGCCAGGCCAGGGCCAGGCCAGGCCAGGCCAGGCCAGGCCAGGCCAGGCCAGGCCAGGCCAGGCCAGGCCAGGCCAGGCCAGGCCAGGCCAGGCCAGGCCAGGCCAGGCCAGGCCAGGGCCAGGCCAGGCCAGGGCCAGGCCAGGCCAGGCCAGGCCAGGCCAGGCCAGGGCCAGGCCAGGCCAGGCCAGGCCAGGCCAGGCCAGGCCAGGCCAGGCCAGGCCAGGCCAGGCCAGGCCAGGCCAGGCCAGGCCAGGCCAGGCCAGGGCCAGGCCAGGCCAGGCCAGGCCAGGCCAGGCCAGGCCAGGCCAGAGTTGTGCTGTGCTGTGCTGTGCTGTGCTGTGCCAGGCCAGGCCAGGCCAGGCTGTGCTGTGCTGTGCTGTGCTGTGCTGTGCTGTGCCAGCCAGGCCAGTGCCAGGCTGTGCTTGTGCTGTACAGTGCCAGGCCAGGCCAGGCCAGGGCCAGGCCAGTGCCAGTGCTGTGCAGTGTGCTGTGCGTGTGCTGTGCTGTGCTGTGCAGTGCCAGGTGCTGTGCTGTGCTGTGCTGTGCTGTGCTGTGCTGTGCTGTGCTGTGCTGTGCTGTGCCAGGCCAGGCCAGGCTGTGCTGTGCTGTGCTGTGCTGTGCTGTGCCAGTGCCAGGCTGTGCCAGGCCAGTGCTGTGCTGTGCTGTGCTGTGCTGTGCTGTGCCAGGCTGTGCTGCCAGGCCAGGCCAGGCTGTGCTGTGCTGGCTGTGCTGTGCTGTGCTGTGCTGTGCCAGGCCAGGCCAGGCCAGTGCCAGGCCAGGCCAGGCCAGGCCAGTGCCAGGCCAGGCCAGGCCAGGGCCAGGCTGTGCCAGGCCAGTGCTGTGCTGTGCTGTGCTGTGCTGTGCTGTGCCAGGCCAGGCCAGGCTGTGCCAGGCCAGGCCAGGCCAGGCCAGGCCAGGCCAGGCCAGCCAGGCCAGGCCAGGCCAGGCCAGGCCAGGCCAGGCCAGGCCAGGCCAGCTGTGCTGTGCTGTGCTGTGCTGGCCAGGCCAGGCCAGGGCCAGGCCAGGCCAGGCCAGGCCAGGCCAGGCCAGGGCCAGGCCAGGCCAGGGCCAGGGCCAGGCCAGGCCAGGCCAGGCCAGGCCAGGCCAGGCCAGGCCAGGCCAGGCCAGGCCAGGCCAGGCCAGGCCAGGCCAGGCCAGTGCCAGGCCAGGCCAGGCCAGGCCAGGCCAGGCCAGGCCAGGCCAGGCCAGGCCAGGCCAGGCCAGGCCAGGCCAGGCCAGGCCAGGCCAGGGCCAGGCTGTGGCCAGGGCCAGGCCAGGCCAGGCCAGGCCAGGCCAGGGCCAGCCAGTGCAGGGCAGGCCAGTGCCAGGCCAGGCCAGGCCAGGCCAGGCCAGGGCCAGGCCAGGCCAGGCCAGGCCAGGCCAGGCCAGGCCCAGGCCAGGCCAGGCCAGGCCAGGGCCAGGCCAGGCCAGGGCCAGGCCAGGGCCAGGCCAGGCCAGGCCAGGGCCAGGCCAGGGCCAGGGCCAGGGCCAGGCCAGGCCAGGCCAGGCCAGGCCAGGCCAGGCCAGGCCAGGGCCAGGGCCAGGCCAGGCCAGGCCAGGGCCAGGCCAGGGCCAGGCCAGGCCAGGCCAGGCCAGGCCAGGCCAGGCCAGGGCCAGGGCCAGGGCCAGGCCAGGGCCAGGGCCAGGCCAGGCCAGGGCCAGGCCAGGCCAGGCCAGGCCAGGGCCAGGGCCAGGCCAGGCCAGCTGCGCCGTGCCAGGCCAGGCCAGGCCAGCCAGGCCAGGCCAGGCCAGGCCAGGCCAGGCCAGGCCAGGCCAGGCCAGGCCAGTGGCCAGGCCAGGCCAGGGCCAGGCCAGGCCAGGCCAGGCCAGGCCAGGGCCAGGCCAGGGCCAGGCCAGGCCAGGCCAGGCCAGGCCAGGCCAGGCCAGGCCAGGGCCAGGCCAGGCCAGGCCAGGCCAGGGCCAGGCCAGGCCAGGCCAGGCCAGGCCAGGCCAGGCCAGGGCCAGGCCAGGCCAGGCCCAGGCCAGGCCAGGCCAGGCCAGGCCAGGGCCAGGCCAGGGCCAGGCCAGGCTGTGGGCCAGGCCAGGCCAGGCCAGGCCAGGCTGCCAGGCCAGGCCAGGCCAGGCCAGGCCAGGGCTGGCCAGGCCAGGCCAGGCCAGGCCAGGGCCAGGCCAGGCCAGGCCAGGGCCAGGGCCAGGCCAGGCCAGGCCAGGCCAGGCCAGGCCAGGCCAGGCCAGGGCCAGGCCAGGCCAGGCCAGGCCAGGGCCAGGCCAGGCCAGGCCAGGCCAGGCCAGGCCAGGCCAGGCCAGGCCAGCCAGCAGGCCAGGGCCAGGGCCAGGCCAGGCCAGGCCAGGCCAGGCCGTAGGGCCGAGGGCCGGGAGGGCCAGGCCAGGCCAGGGCCAGGCCAGGGCCAGGCCAGGCCAGGGCCAGGCCAGGCCAGGCCAGGGCCAGGCCAGGCCA